>NW_027467098.1:0-5000 GCF_046128005.1 Genypterus blacodes
CCTCTGCAGATCAGATGGTTTCCATGGAGTTATTAGACTTCTTCAGCTGCTTGTGGCCACAACAAACTCATCTGATCTGACTGCTGAACTTTTTGATTCATTGTGACAATTTAAGGAGCAAGCGTTTCCATGGTAACGAGCACAAACACACGCCAGCATCATTTAAAAATCGCTGAAACTTTGCAGATGGAAGATATTAAATGTTTGATTAGGAGGTTTAGAGGACGTGAACACAGCATCTTTACATGTGAGCTGTGTGATGGGCTCTGGGTTGTTTTCACTCATGTTTCTAGTGTCGTAGTGGCGCTTGAACCTGTTGAACCTGTAGAAACAGATCCAGAACAACAAACCCAAAGGCCCTGAGCTGCACTGACATCATGGTGAGCATTTGAATCCAGACAAACGTCGTCCTTCGTCATGGCCAGTGGGGCCTGACGCAGCCGTCCAATCAGGAGAGGGAAGGCGACCTCAGCTGTCTCAATTCTGATAAAGTGACCCGGTGACTGTGTTCACTCCAGACTCTCCCTCCTCCTCCTCCTCCTCCTCCTCCTCTGTTTACGTCAGCTGATCTCACCTCCACATTGATTTGTTTGTGTCACGTAACTGAAGCTCTGGATCTCATTGGAGGTTTTAAAATGAAGAATGAAACTGCTCTGTGTGTGTGTGTGTATGTGTGTGTGTGTGTGTGTGTGCGAAGTGAACAGATTGGTGCGTGTGTGGTACATGTCATTGGCTCTCAACAGCTCAGATGCAGCTTTCATAAGATTTAGTCACATCTCCCTCATCACACACACACACACACACACACACACACACACACAGTGAGAGTGTGTTAATTGTCCCTGTCTGTGTGTAGGTGTGAGTGTTCACTCTTCTCGGGATCAAACAGCAAAAAACAAGTGTGCAGGGTTCCCGTGGCGATGCTGCGAGCACCTGTTGGGCTAATCGGTGACAAACTGCGTCACCATGACGATGTCCTTCCACACTGACTCAGGACAGGTTTGACTTTGCTAGCTTAGCTTCAAACTTGTTTGCCGCCGACGAGCTGAGATGAAGAAGATGACGAAGATGTGGCTTTGATTCACACTTAAGCCAGTTAGCAGGCGATGCTACAGGCCTGCCAAACATCCTGATATATGCAAGGTCAAAGGTCAGCAGGCGAGTGTAACACACAACGGATACAGGAAATGAGCAGCCAGCGTCGTTCAGTTTGGTGTTTGTGTTCTTGTGCCAAGATGTCCCCGCCTCACTTGATGTAGCGGCTGTCAGGGCTACGCTAGCTTTGTAGCTAAACAATGAATAGAATAGAATAATAGAATAGCTTTTGTTGTCATTGTACATGAGAAAACAACGGAATGCATTTGTGCTGTGCAGGACAATAATAAATAAATAAGCAACACAAATAAACAACACACAGTTCCATTCATATATTAAAACATAGGTAGTCCCATTACTAGATAGATAGCTCATATATATACTGTGTGTATATATGAGCACAGTGATACAAACTAAGCAAACAGTCGTAACCAAGGCGACCAGTCTGATGGCTGAATGCTGCAGTGGACCAATTCCAGTGTGAGCCCGACAGAGCGGCCATGGGGTCGTGCTCCACAGTTAGAAGAGGGAGGAGCCACTGCCTGATGACGCCACCCCAAACACTTTCACTTCCTGTTTCCCTCATACGTGCATCCATCAATGAGGGCTGGATGTAACATGTAACATGTAACATGTAGCATGTTTCCATCTGAGCTCAGCTCTCTCATGAACGTGACACAGAATCATGAACCAGGTAGACAACGACTTATAAAGATGTGTGTGTGTGTGTGTGTGTGTGTGTGTGTGTGTGTGTGTGTGTGTGTGTGTGTGTGTGTGTGTGTGTGTGTGTGTGTGTGTGTGTGTGTGTGTGTGTGTGTGTGTGTGTGTGTGTGTGTGTGACCTGATTAGTGTTAGAGAGTGAAGTGTGTAGGAGGTGTAACAGTAACACCAGATGGTGTACATACTGACACACTGTGTGTGTGTGTGTGTGTGTGTGGACCTCAGGAATAGGTAGTTGGGATGTTTACATGCACTGTACGCCGTGTTCTCTCTCTCTCTCTCTCTCTCTCTCTCTCTCTCTCTCTCTCTCTCTCTCTCGCCCCCTGCCGGGACAGCGGAAGGTGAGACGCTCTGTCCCTGCAGGGGGCGTGGCCTGTGTGGTGGAACTGTGTTAGTGTGGCAAAGGTGATTGTTTGTGTGTGTGTCTGTGTGAGTGTGTGTGTGTGTGTTTCTGCCTGTGTGTGCATTTATGCAGTTGTGTGTTGCCAGGCAGTCCAGTGTTACTCCTCCTCCCCTCCTCCCTTCCTCTTTCCCATTTCTCGCTCTCATGCTCCTCCCCCAAGCAGTATAGAAATGTGGGTTAGTGTGTGCAGCCATGTGAAACTACCCTCTGTGTGTGTGTGTGTGTGTGTGTGTGTGTGTGTGTGTGTGTGTGTGTGTGTGTGTGTGTGTGTGTGTGTGTGTGAACTGTGAAGGATAATCTCAGCACCATGAGCTTTTAAAGGTTGTTGGGTTCATGGTGTTTTGAAACATTTCCTTCATCTCTTCACCTTTGCCTTCTCTCCCCCCCTCCCTCTCTCTCTTTCTCCCTCTCTCTTTCTTTCCCTCCCCTCTGTCTGTGTGTGTGTGTGGTTAATGTTTACAGTGTGTATAATTTCCAGTGTTTACGATGTCGTGTCACACCAGCACGTTAACACAAAGGAGGAACTCTCTGACACCCCTCTTCATCCTCCTCCTCGCTCTTCCTCCTCACTCTTTTTCTCCTACTTTGGTTTCCTCCCATAAGGACGATCGTGTTTAAGATCATGATACCCAGTGTGTGTGTGTGTGTGTGTGTGTGTGTGTGTGTGTGTGTGTGTGTGTGTGTGTGTGTGTGTGTGTGTGTGTGTGTGTGTGTGTGTGTGTGTGCGCGCGCGTATGTGCTGTGATCTCTGTCTGATTCTGTTTGCTGTCACATGTCTGCCACTGAGTCATGATAACATACATGTACACATGACCAACTATTACTGCAGTGTAACACAAGAGTGAGAATCTTCATGAGTGTGAACGTGTTGGACACCAGAACATCATCTACAGTTACGCCACCTCGCTGTGTCTCCTTCCCTCACTCTTCCTCCTCTCTAACTCTTCCTCCTCTCTAGCTCTTCCTCCTCTCTATCTCTTCCTCCTCTCTAACTCTTCCTCCTCTCTAACTCTTCCTCCTCTCTATCTCTTCCTCCCCTCTAACTCTTCCTCCTCTCTAACTCTTCCTCCCCTCTAACTCTTCCTCCTCTCTAACTCTTCCTCCTCTTTATCTCCTCCTCCTCTCTATCTCTTCCTCTCTAACTCTTCCTCCTCTCTATCTCTTCCTCTCTAACTCTTCCTCCTCTTTATCTCCTCCTCCTCTCTAACTCTTCCTCCTCTCTATCTCTTCCTCCTCTCTAACTCTTCCTCCTCTCTAACTCTTCCTCCTCTCTAACTCTTCCTCCTCTCTAACTCCTCCTCCTCTCTAACTCTTCCTTCTCAGGGTCTCCAGCCCCTCTGTGGTTTAAAAGCATCGATCCAGGGGCTCAGATGTTTTCCCAGCACCTTTGGGCCACAGATCAGCATGAATTATTCACAGAGCAGCAACGACCGTCTTCCTCTTTCTCTTCCTCTTCTTCACTTCCTCGCTCATCTCCTCCCTTCTCCTACTTCTATAGATTCCATATTAGCTATTATTATTATTGATATGTATCTCTCTCTCTCTCTCTCTCTCTCTCTCTCTCTCTCTCTCTGTTACCTAAGGCAGCCTCTGTGGAGTGGGCGTGGCTTGGTGACATCACACTCTCGGTGTCAGTTAGCCGGGGGGGCAGACAGGAAAGGAGAGAAGCCAATGCGGGGGGCGGGGCGGGGGGGCTCCTACCCACGGCAGGCCGGTGGCTGCTTTCAGGGACTCATTGTTTTGTAATTGTCCCTAAGCGCTTCTGTCCTCCATCGGGCGCGCATGTGTGTGTGCCAGTAAAGCTGCGAGACGAAGTTGGAGCTTCACTCACTCACACACTCACTCACACACACACTCGCTCGGGTGTTACTCGCGTGTTTGAGAGTCAGTTTAGTCAGAGGAAGACATGGACGTCTCGGCTGAGTGAGAGAGGACAGAGACGCGGTGGACCACAAGACATGGGTGAGTAACTCAGATGTCCGCCTCTCTCTCTCTCTCTCTCTCTCTCTCTCTCTCTCTCTCTCTCTCTCTCTCTCTCTCTCTCTCTCTCTCTCTCTCTCTCTCTCTCACACACACATACACACACACACGCCTGGTGTAGGCTCTAACACACTGACCTACATGTGCTCAGCAGGAGCTCAGGGCAGAATGTTCTTCATGTCTCCTTCCTCTGGACTTCACATGATTGTGTCAGAACAACAACCATCAGACACACACACACACACACACACACACACACACCTGTTAGCCGTTTGGTGTGAACTAAACCTTGTGACTTTACAAACTTATCTGACACACATTCTGCTGCCGCATTCCTGCCCTTTGCTTTACCACACACACACACACACACACACACACACACACACACACACACACACACACACACACACACACACACACACACACAGAGAGTTTAGCTTTAACGACGTGCGTGTGTGCGCGTGTGTGTGTGTTTGAGCGCATACCTGCTTCTTTCTCTCTTTGGGTTTATAGTCACATTTCTTTGTGAAGCTTTGAAACCTTTTTGATGTCTTTGAGAAAGGAAGCAACGTGTGTACGTACGTCAAATTCCTCTCTAAAGCACTTCACAGATTCCTAGTGTGTATTTCTCAGTCATGAGTTTGTGATGTTCAGCTGCCAGAGAGCCAAAGCTTCACTCATCCGTCTGTTTGTCAGCAGGATCCGGAAACGTTCAGAGCAGAGTTTAATGAAACGCGTTGTGATGGTTGAACCTGATTAATCTGCCTGATGGGGGCGCTATAATGACCACTACCGTGTACTT
>NW_027467098.1:10000-12500 GCF_046128005.1 Genypterus blacodes
CTTGCTGGACCAGCCGGTGGCTGGCCTGTCTGTCAGAGGGTGTGTGCGTGTGTGTGTGTCTCCTTGTGCTCATCATCTTATACTTCACTGAGCAGCATCTTCAGGGTAAAAGTTCCTTTGCAGCCACACAACCTGCTGACCCTCACACTGACCCCTGACCTCTCACTTCTGTCATGTTGACCCTGTGACCCCTGGGGACGTTCTGAAGTCATGAAACAGATCCGATCTCGTTTCACCTGTTTGGATCTTATTGGGTTAAAGGTCGTGTTTATTGCGTTCATCTTGCTCGTCCGTTGCACACAGCAGGTTTGACCTTTGGGAAACCCCATCAGTCACGTTTAGTTTCTATGGTGATGAAGACCCTGCAGACTAGTAGATTGTACAACAGGAGGATTAATAGTTAAACATTGTGGAGACGCAAAAAGAACATTGTGAAGAAGCGACGAGGAAGAGGAAGGAAGATGAAGATAGAGGGAGAGAGAAGGAAGGAAACGAGGATGGGAGGAAGCGGACCAAGAGCAGATATCAGTGATGTTTCAGCTTAAAGGTGCATTACGCAAGATTCTGCCCTGCCATGATGGAGGAATGGAAAGAATCCCCCGCTACAGATTTCACATTTATTGACCAAATTCCTGCTGAACAATTGTGTGTGTGTGTGTGTGTGTGTGTGTGTGTGTGTGTGTGTGTGTGTGTGTGTGTGTGTGTGTGTGTGTGTGTGTGTGTGTGTGTGTGTGTGTGTGTGTGTGTGTGTGTGTGTGTGTGTGTGTGTGTGTGTGTGTGTGTGCGCTCTGAGCCGCTGCGTCTCACTGTGACATTTATCGACAGCAGATGACTCAGCGTTTTCATCACAACACTGTGTGTGTTTGTGTGTTTCTGCTTGAGTTTAATTACGGTTGCCCTTATTTTTCTTCCTCCTCTGGCTGGCGTCTTCACGTCACTCATGGCAGGTTTGATGATGCGAGGCGCGGTCACCTTAGCAACGGCTCTGACGCCTCCGTCAGCCCAGCGCTCTGAGATCAGCTGATGACGCGACGCCACATTCCCCTGAGTGTTCACGCTCAGTGTGAACCTGAGCACCGTGCCGCATTATGCAACACGCAACACAACGCATGTGTGTCACATGGCCTCTGTTTGCACCGCGTGTGCGTGTGTTTTCTGGGTTGTGGATGGGGAGTATGGAACGCTTCATTAGTTATGGAACATATTTAGCGTGTGTGTGTGTGTGTGTGCTGTACAAGCCGTCCCAGTGGTCTGGTCACAATGTGGCAAGGTGTGTGTGTGTGGGTGTGTGTGCTTTATCTATAAAGAGGTCAAAGTTGGACCAAATAAAGTCATAAATCAAAGTGATATAAATCTGATGAACATTATTTAATTAATTTATTACCTTAAACACCTTTCGCACACACACACACACACACACACACACACAGTGTTTCACTAATATTTAGGTAAAGCAGACCTCTCTCTCTCTCTCCCAACAGCCTCCACCTTGAACGGTTACATAACCACGACTGAAACACACCGCGCCTCAGCAGCATCCTCACACACACACACACACACACACACACACACACACACACACACACACACACACACACACACACACACAGCCAGCACTCAAAGGAGAGAGCAGACAGGAAGTGAGAGGGAAAAGAAGGAGATGAAAGCGAGGTCATCGATTAAAGAGAGAGGGAGGGAGGCGTGTTCTTGTTTGTCATCACAGATTGGTCGTTGGCTCAATTAGGCCTGTGAGCTTGTGTGTGTTTGTTGTTTGGCGTAGGTCCAATTATCTTTTCATCCGTGCTTGTGTGTGTGTGTAGTTGTGTTCCTTGGCGCGTGTGTGTCATAGTTTGCGTCTGGTCTGGTGTTGCGTAAGCGTCCGTGTTCATGATCCAGCTCTTACATAAGCCTCAGATCTGGTTCAGTGTGTCTGTGGCACAACAACACCAGAGAGGAAGAGGAGGAGGAGGGGGAGGGAGAGGTGACTAAGCAGAGAGCGGAGACAGTGGCCAGGAGGACAGAGGAGATAAGGAGGTGAAGGAGGCACTCTGTGAGGTTTCACCCTTCAGGTTCTTGTTTCCTGTATGAGGTTAAAGTTCAGCCAAACTTTAAACTGAAGACCAGACGTGAAGCTCTGAGGCTCAGCTGAGCTCCTTCATGTCAATAAGACCAACATGTCCTCTGGGCAAACATCACAAACTGCTCTTAAAGGGACAGAACGCACTTCCTGTCTCCATGTCTCCATGCTGTGAGGGGACGTAGAGCCAGTTACTGTGTGTGTGTGTGTGTGTAAAATGTAAACACGCTTCTAAAGTAATGAACCAACCCTGTGGTCTCCCTCACACAGACCAGTCCCACGGCGCCCCCTTCAGCTCCCAGAATGAGGCGCAGGGCGGCGACCCGGCGGGGTGGCAGTGCACCACGCCCCCGTACACCTCGCCATCGGGGGAGATGGCGGCCCGCCCGACCCCCCTGAAGCCTCGCTCCAGGCCGGCCGGCC
>NW_027467098.1:15000-50000 GCF_046128005.1 Genypterus blacodes
CATCCTCAACGACGAGCACAAGTGAGTCACAGAAGCTCAGATCATCTTCACGGCTCGCTGACTGATCTGAGTCACATCCTCCATGTTGCCCTGCACTCCTCCAGCACAGAGAGACTACATGTGTGTGTTTGTGTGTTTGTGCGCAGGACCACAGCCACCAGGGCCAAAGTGGTGGAGGACTGGACGAGGGACGGAGGCGTGCTGCTGATGGGCTACGAGATGTACCGCCTCCTGTCGCTGAAGAAGAGCTTTGTGGCTGGGAGGAAGAAGAAGAGCAAGAAAACAACGGGACCCGTCGTCATCGACCTGGACGAGGAAGACCGACAGCAGGAGCTGCTGAAGGGTATCCAGAGAGCGCTGGCCCGGCCCGGCCCAGATGTGGTGATCTGTGACGAAGGCCATCGCATCAAGAACTGTCACGCCAGCACATCCCAGGCCCTGAAGAACATCCGGACCCGGCGCCGTGTGGTTCTGACCGGATACCCGCTGCAGAACAACCTGATCGAGTACTGGTGCATGGTGGACTTTGTCCGTCCAGACTTCCTGGGTACGTTTGGCAGATTGCTCCCATGAATCAGTTTCTATGACAACACGCTGCCACGTCACTTTATGACATCTCAGTCCACGAGCTGAAGGTCCTAAAGATTTATTAATATAATGAACATGAACACTTGGTCTCAGGATGAGTGTGTGTGTTTGTCCTCTACATGTCTGTCTTCTGTCTTCTGGTCCTTTACTTTGTGTCTCACGTGTTTCAGGGACACGTCAGGAGTTCAGTAACATGTTTGAGCGTCCCATTCTGAACGGGCAGTGTGTGGACAGCACGTCTCAGGACGTCCAGCTGATGAGGTACAGGAGCCACGTCCTGCACAGCCTGCTGGAGGGCTTCGTCCAGAGGTGAGACCCCCACTCACACCGGAGAACCAAAGATGTTGTTGATGTTGTTTTTGGCAAAGGGAAACCAAAATATGTCTGCGCATCTTCATTCCAGACGAGGCCACGACGTCCTGAAGGACCAGCTGCCCTCTAAAGAGGAGCATGTGATCCTGGTCCGCCTGTCCCCCCTGCAGAGGGCACTCTACACCGAGTTCATGGCTCGCTTCAGAGAGGCGGGAAACAGCGGCTGGCTCAGCCTCAACCCGCTGAAGGCTTTCTGTGTCTGCTGCAAGGTGAGGAGGAGAACATGGTGCTCAGGAGGAGAACATGGCGCTCAGGAGGAGAACACGGCACTCAGGAGGAGAACATGGTGCTCAGGAGGAGAACATGGTGCTCAGGAGGAGAACATGGCGCTCAGGAGGACACAGAGGAGAGGCGTGCTGGTCTGACGCTCTCTCTGCTTTCCTGTAGATCTGGAACCACCCTGACGTGCTGTATGAGGCCCTGCAGAAAGAGAACATGGCCAGCGAGCAGGACCTGGACCTGGAGGACATCACCTCCTCAGGGCCCACGCGGTGCCTGACGGCCCCCAATCTGAAGTCCAAGCCCCTGGAGAACCCAGACCCAATCGGAGGGCTGAGCCTCAACCAGCTGCAGGAGAAAGCAAACCAGGTCATCACATACGAATGGGTAAGAGCAGAACCATAGAAGAACACAGACAGAAGCCTCACTTGACCTTCTGACGCCGTGTGTGAAAGTGTTGCTGATGACAGAAAAGCTTAGATCCTCCTCCTCCTCCTCCTCCCTCCAGGCCAAAGACATCATGTGTGACTACCAGCCCGGCGTGCTGGAGAACTCAGCTAAGATGGTGCTGCTGTTCCATCTGATCGAGGAGAGCGTCAGGAAGGGAGACAAGCTGCTGGTGTTCAGGTGGGACTCCAGATCTTCACCCTCCTCACCCTCGTCTGCCTCATCCTGTTTGATTTACATTCTGGTTTCCGTTTCCTCCTGCAGTCAGAGTTTGTCGACGCTGACGGTGATCGAGGAGTTCCTGGCCAAGCGTCCGGTGCCTCCCTCGCCCGAGACGTGCGGTCAGGACGGAGCCAAACAGAACTGGGTCCGCAACCTCAACTACTACAGTAAGTGATGAAGATGGTGAAGGTCTTAAACATTCAGTCAATCTGTTATATTCATGCATTACTTTTCCTATAATGGCTGGAACATTAAATGTGTGTGTGTGTGTGTGTGTGTGTGTGTGTGTGTGTGTGTGTGTGTGTGTGTGTGTGTGTGTGTGTGTGTGTGTGTGTGTGTGTGTGTGTGTGTGTGTGTGTGTGTGTGTGTGTGTGTGTGTGTGTGTGTGTGTGTGTGTGTGTGTGTGTGTGTGTGTGTGTGTGTGTGTGTGTGTAAGGACTGGATGGGAGCACGACGACTTCAGAGAGAGAAAGACTCATCAACCAGTTCAATGATCCAACCAACACATCAGTGTTGGTCTTCCTGCTGTCTACCAGGTAAAAAACACACACACACACACATCACTTAAATCGTGTCCCAACATCTTCCATTCTTCCATTGGCATGAGCTTCCTGTTTGATTGGATGTAGACCTTTGATCAGCTGTTCTGTCCTCTCCTCCCCCTGTGACCTTCAGGGCCGGCTGTCTGGGCGTGAACCTGATCGGGGCGAACCGCGTGGTCGTGTTCGACGCCTCGTGGAACCCGTGCCACGACGCACAGGCCGTGTGCCGCGTCTACCGCTACGGCCAGAAGAAGCGCTGCCACATCTACAGGCTGGTGTGTGACTTCACCCTGGAGAAGAAGATCTACGACCGGCAGATCTCCAAGCAGAGCATGTCAGGTGAGGAGGAGGAGGAGGAAGGAGAGGTGGAAGAGGAAGGTGAGGAGGGAGAGAATGTTGAGGAAAGAGAGAGAGGAGGGTGAGGAAGGAGAAGAGAAGGAGGAGGGAAAGGAGAACTCTCTCCTGGATCTTTATGGAGATAAAGTTGTACACTGAAGCTTTAGTGATGAAGGTTTGTAGGTTTGTACCTCGTGTTTACATGAAGAACAAATAAATCTTCTTCAGTCATCAGGTGTCACAGACATCCTTCTGTCTGTGTGAATACCCATCAGCCACTGCTGCTTACACTTAGGTCAGCTGGGTCGTGAAGCTGAGAGGCTCTCGTCTAGAACAAAGAGTCTAAAGTGTGAAGCTGAGCCCTGTCAGGTCCCGGTGCTGTGATGTCATGTCTCTGTCTCTGTCTCTGTCTCCGTCCTGCCCTCAGACCGCGTTGTGGACGACCTGAACCCCGTCCTGAACTTCACCCGGAGGGAGGTGGAGTCCCTGCTTCACTTTGTGGAGGAGGAGCCGGCCCCCTCTCAGGTGCAGCTGCAGCCCCGGGGCAGCATGGAGGCCGTCCTCAGGGAGACGCTGCACCTCTATCCTCACCTCATCACCAAGGTAACCCACACGCCCCCGTCTATCTATCCGTACGTTTTGACACCAATCCTCCTGCTCCTCCTCTTGAATCTGACTTGAGTCCGTCCCCTCTCCGTCTCTCCAGGAGGCGTTCCCTCACGAGTCGCTCCTGTTGGACCGCAGGGAGATGAAACTGAGCCGAGCCGAGAAGAAGGCGGCCAAGAAAGGCTACGAGGCGGAGAAGAGGGCGTCTGTCCCCTACACCCGCCCGTCCTACGCCCACTACTACCCCGCCAGCGACCAGAGCCTCACCAACATCCCGGCCTTCAGCCAGAGGAACTGGTGAGAGACGCACAAACATCAGAGGTTTGACTCAGACCACGTAAACAAAGTCACAAACTAAAGCTGATGTTTCCCTCTCAGGCGTCCGCCGCCTCGCACCGAGGACAAGCCGGTGGCCAGCGTGCGGCCGGTCCCGTCCACTCTGGTTCCCAAGATGCCCCGGGAGACGTCTACAGGCTCCGCCCCCGACAACGACTCATCCGGCCTGGGAAGTTTCCCGGTGAGCTGCCTGCAGAAGGCCGGAGTGTTCGTACAGAAGATCGTCACCACTACAGGTACGCACGCCATACAGATGCTATAAGCTCCGCCCCCTCATCACAAGCATACACTCCACTCAGTCTTTGTGTTCCTCCTCCCTTTTAGACATCGTGATCCCAGGAACCAACAACCCGAGCGACGTGCAGGCCAGGATCAGCACAGGAGAGAGCATCCACATCATCAGAGGCACTAAAGGTGAGGAGGCACAGACGAGAGGCAGAGTGAGGCTTTAATGAGTCAGGCTCACAAAGGGTTAATCCTGTCTGTCTGTCCGTCTGCATCAGGGACGTACATCAGGACGTCTGACGGACGGATCTTTGCCATCAGAGCTGCCAACAAGGCCAAGACAGCCGAGGACGGCCCCACAGCGCCCCCCACAGGTGGACTCATGCATGTACTGATCTACACACACCTCTGTGTGTTTGTCTGCTCTCTTTCTCACACACTTCCTCTTCCTGTTTGTTCCTCTCAGACTCTGACGCTCCACCAGAGAAGACCTCAGTCAGTGACAGGAAGCAGCAAGCACCCTGCAACAGTGTGCCCCGCCCCCTTTCACCTGACGGCTCAGAGATCCTTGGCGAGCTTCAGCGTTACGCCGCCGCCGCAGGACCCAAAGCCACCAGTCCGGCTCCTGATGAACAGGAGAGGGCGCCAGAGAGCAGCACAGCTCCTGCTGCACCGCTTCAGGCCAACGGCAGCAGGCTTGGTAACCATGACGCCAACATGGACACAGGTGTGGCTCAGGACCTGAGGATCAGTTCCAAGAGGAAGTCGTCCACGCCGCCCCTGGACGAGCGTACCTGCAAGCAGCCGGCGCTCAGCAAGCGCTCCCTGTCCTCGCTGACCCCCCAGGGCTTCCCCTTCAGCGGGGGCTACGCCGCCCCTCCTCTGGGCCTGAGCCCCTCCATGCTGGGGCCTGTAGGTCAGCCTCTGTACATGGGGGCCGGCCCGCCTTACTTCCAGCCCCCCCATGGTCAACTGGGCGACCCCAGCTTCCTGTACTCTGACCTGTTTGGTTTGGGTGGAGCAGGCCGCGTCCCCTCTTCCTCCTCCTCCTCCTCCTCCTCCTCTGCAGCACCTTCGGCCCCGACCAAAGACCCGGGTCCAGGCGCCCTGCTGCCGTTCATGCTGAGCCCCAGTATGGGGGGCGTGTCCAGGATGCTTCCTCCAGGCTTCCCCCTCTCCTACAGCCAAACCCTGGCCAGCCTCTACGCCGGGTCCATGCTCCCCGGGGGGCTGCCCGGCCCGGCCGCCACCCCTGGCCCGGCCGGAGCCAGCTTCCTCTCCCAGTATCCTCCCACCACCGCCGCCTCCTCCTCATCCTCCCCCTCTTCCTCCTCCCCCCCGCTCAGGTCCGAGGGCCACCGTGGGACGGTGCTGGTGGAACACGGAGGGAACTTTGGCAGCACCGGCAGCTCAGATGGGGACGATGATGATGATGATGATGTCATCGAGGTGACGGGGCAGTAACAGTGATGCTGATTGGTTGAGCAGGTTTGGATCAGTTTCACGTTGGTTGAATAAGGTGGCATCCTATTGGCCGTCTGCCAGCGAGGCTGCGAGTCCTGCTGAGCTGCACGTGTGTCCGCCACTGGGAGGAGAACCAGAGAGGAAGACGAGGGACGATGAGCTTCCAAGTTTCTGTCCCATACTGACATTTAAACTCTGAACCACTGGATCCAGGACTGCTGAGTGTGGACCTGCAGTGACCACAAACCACCACTAGAGGCACTGTGGACTTTAGAGATTCCATTTCTGCAGCTTCATTAGTCGTCGGAGAGTTTTTGCTTTTTTCCAGCTCATGAATTCAACCTGCTGGAGGCTTTGAGAGGAGCTGAGTGTTAGTTTGATTACTCAGCTGTAACTTAAACTGGTGTTTGCTGATTGTCTGGTGTTGCTACTGAATTTGTGTTTGATGATAGAGGAGCTTAGAGCTTCTGACTGAACTCCTTACTTCACTGCCAGGTCGGAGGGATTGTATGTTTGTGTTCTTGCAAAAATAATCAACAAAAAAAGTTGGGATCATCTTGTTGTAATATTAGCAGCAAAAGAAGTGGAACGAGGCTCGCCGGTAATCAGGTGAGAGGCGATGACGGCGACCTCAACACTCAAATCAAAGAATGTAAGCTTATGGTGATGCCTTCAGACCAGGAGATTCATATCCAGGCCTCATGTGGGACCATCTGATCCTTCTCTGCATATTTTGTATTTATGTATTCTCTGATTTTTATCCACAAAAAAGTACAATGATTGCCTGACAGCCAGTTGAGCCTGGAGAACCTGCTTGGAGCGCCGTGCTCCTCATAGCGGAGAAGCACGCCACTGAAATGCCTTTTTGCCTCCATCTCTCTGAATGTGAGTAGAGACTTCGAGCAGTAGCCACAGGGGGGCACGTTAACACGTTAACCACCCCTATTCTGACAACAGAGCTCTGATTGGTCAGTTGATGCCACAAAACGGCTGCACAGAACTTGTAGGACTCCTTTTCTTCCCCATGATTGGGTTCGTCTGTATCGGCTGCAGACTTCTGCTCTGCCCGACCTCCTGTCAGAATACGGAGGGGCGGGGGTACAGCGCCCCCCCCCCCCCCCCCCCCCCCCCCCAAAAAAACTAACCGGGCTCTCCAGGTTAACCGTGGCCGCTCGAAGTCCCTAATGTGAGAGAGGAGAGGTGAAGAGAGAGAGACGCTCTGAGTCTCACCCACAGTCTGACTGTAGCCTAACATGATGCAAAACACACACGGAAGCCTATACACTATAAACTGTCTGTGTCCATAGCAACCGCAGAGGAATGAAGCTTACAGTTCTGATTGTCGGTCACGCTGGTGTCGTCATTGTGTTTGTTGTTGTGTGTGTGTGTTGTGTTCTCCAGGAAATGTAACAAAAAACTCAGACTCTGCTTGTTAACTTGTTCCACCAGTTTTGTATCATTTTGTGATTTAAGGTCGGAAAACCAAACGGACGTAGAGACGCTCTGTCTGCCAAAAAATAGGAAAAGCACCAACGCATCATCAACACACCTGGATCATAGGAGTGAACCGATGCAATCAGGTGTGTAAATATGATTGAGTGAGTGAGAGAGAGAGAGAAAGAGAGAGAGAGACTCCTCACCTGCTGCTCTGTGACATTGCAACGTGTAAAATGTCTATCAGTCACAATCGATGGACGCTCTACGAAAACGCCTGAATGTAAATTGACCGTTTATTGAAATGGAGACAAATCCACCAAATCCGTCTCATCAATAACCTGGTGGTGAAGCTCCTCCTCCTCCTACACGGCTGTGACACGTTTCCTCTTCATCTATTCCTTCATACTGAAACGACTCGTTTACTTCTGTTGTTTTCTCTTTTTACAATGTCTGAATTTACCAAATTTATTTATTTATGATGGTGCATATTTATTCATTTGTATTTTTTTACTTTTTTTGGGGTTTTTTTTGGTTGCGATTCAGCATGTTTAAGTTTTTTATGCTTATTTCTGTCTGCAGGAAACACTTGTTTTCTTTTGTCTGTTTGTTTTTGCAAAGTGACGATCTACCCGTCTGACCCAGCGTGTGGACCGACCGGCTCCTCAGAGCGCCTGTGAAGCTTCAGGAGCTTCATGGTCACACTGAAACACGCCGCTGCCCTGATTCCATGAAATTCCAAAGCATCCAATAGGAAAACTCACAAGAGATCCCAACCTCTAGCTGGTTTCCTGTGAATCAGGCTCATTCAGGAGCAGTAGGTCAGACGCTGAGGCAGAACATAGAGAACTTGAAGAGCAGAGTCACCAGGTTCTTCATCATCCGGATGTTTCCATCCTGGTGACAGTGACTGTCCTCTGATCGGACTGCGGTTTGTCCCACTGATCTTTGATTTCACAGCTTTCTACTTGAATTTTTCATATTTATTTATACGAATCGACCGAGTCGGGCGAAGTGGGCCCGACTGCCTGAATTCCATTTTAGCGGAGGAGGAGAAAGCAGCTGCTGTGTGAGGAGCGACTCCATCACAGCTGAAGCCTGTTTGTGTCCTTTAGAGAACCTGTATGACTTTAAAATTCCTTTTTTTTCTTTTTTGTAGTTTGTAAATAAAAGGAAACATGTTCAAAGTTGGATTATTCTGTTTTCCTTTTGTTGTGGCAAGTCTCTTTTTCCTACAACATCACATAAACACAGGGTGTATTCTATACTGACTCATTACATTACATTACATCAACGCTTTTATCCAAAGCGACTTCCAATAAGTGCGTTCAACATGGGTAGATAAAAGAACTTCAGGTCACAAGAAATCGTAAGTGCATTTCCTTCCAAAACCAACAGCTAAGAGCATAACTAGTGATTCATGAATATAAGCTGTTTGAACCACATGAAGAAGAGTGAGAACTGCCTGGGATCACAGCAGAGGGTTAAAGCAGATAAATGCTCAAAGGTGTTTTTATTACTTCAACACATTGTCTACCATAATGGGAATGCAACTTCAACCCTCCCCTCATATTGCCATCTTCGGTACCCCATCTGACTCACGCCAATTTAACACCTCACAAAAGGAAATTATCATGTTTACCTCTTTGCTTGCTCGACGCCGCCTGCTCCTGCATTGGAAATCCCTCACCCCTCCCTCTATTTCACAATGGCTGAAGGACACAATGTATTTTCTTAAACTGGAGAAAATCATCTACACTATGAGGGAGGGGCCACACTGATAAGTTCTATCAGAGATGGCAACCACTCCTCTCTTACTTCACAGATCTACAGGCTCTGCCAGACCAGTGACTGAAAACCCAACAGTTCCTTTTAAATATTTATTTTACATCCCAGGTGGGCCAGGACAGGGTTGTGTGACTGTGGGGTTGGGTTGGGTCTCTGGGTGGGATGTCCTCTCTTTGATTGGTTTTGTTTTTCTCTCTTCTCTCCTTCTCTTTGCCACAGCCAATGATGCCATTTGTATTAGCCTACATTGTTGTTTGACATCATCCTGAGAACTCATAGGGTAAACTGTGTTTACCCTATGAGATCATTGCAATTTCAATTCTACCTCAGGGTCTATGTATAAAGTTTAACAACAACAATAGTATTAATAATACAACCTTCCTTCTTTCTCTCCCTTTTTTTACACTCATGATCCCAGACAAAAATTTGACGGGCGTGACTTCATTACGTCTCAGACTGACACGCCTTTATTTAGGTAGCAGCCATGCAACCTCAATATTTGATTCCATGTACTGCTTGGCTCCCAAAGCAACGCCTGGGGTTGTGGCCCCGCTGTTGGTGAACTACGTGAAGGTTTCTGCAGCAAATTAAGAAGAAGAAACTTTATTGGGTCAAATCACATGCAAACACGTCAATCTGAAATGTGTCTTGTGTGCCTCTCCTACACACACACACACACACACACACACACACACACACACACACACACACACACAATTACAGAGGGGTCAACGCAGGGCAGCCATGATCCGGAGCCCATTGGGCAGCTTTGGGGGTTCGGTCCCTTGCTCAAAGGCACCTGTGCCCGTGGAGGCAAACTGGCATCTCTGCAGCTGCCAGTCCACTCTCTTGGTCCATATGGGACTCGAACCAGCGACCCTCTGGTTCCCCCCAGTGTTGGGGGGCGAGCTGCTTTGGGCCCTTAAAATGCCAGAGCCACCCCTGCGTGAAGCGAAGAGATTGACTTGTGAACTCTATTTCCCAACATGCATTGCGTTTGCGACGTTGCGTGACTTGACTGTTTTTCACCGCCTGTTGATGACGCTGGCAGGCGGCGCAGGTCAGTCGTAGCTGCCGAGTATCGGAGGAGGAGGACCGGACAGATCTCACTCTTTTCCCCGCTGCGCTGCTCTCCAGGGGCGGAAGAAAGACGTTCAACCAACCGGGAGAAGTTTATGGAGCGTCACGGGCGCGCGAGCTACTCGCCGGCGGATTTTGTTCCCACGAGCGTCTCCGGTTTTGTTTTGGAGGCCTTAAGCTAGCTGCGGGAGATCCTCGGACTAGCCCGGCGGAGCGTCTGGACCGGACCGGACCGGACCGGACCGCACCGGAACGCCGCTGACGGAGTGTGTCGAGCAGGTTTGACGTGACGTTCGCCGGCCCGTGTGGTCACCGAGCAGAGACGTAGCTCGGTGGCGGACACGAAGCAGGAACTCGGGCTCTGACAGCGAGTTAGCGCTAGCCGCTAACCTGCCCGGATCTGTGTTTGTTCTGCGTGTTTACCTGCCGCCGCCCGCCTGCTGCCGGGACTCGAGCCGCACCGCAGACCCGTCTGGTCCGGCTGAAGGTCGCGATCTTAGCAGCTAAAGCAGGTGTGTCTCTTCCTGCCGGGGGGCCCTGGTCAAAGGTGGACCTCCTCTGGATGAGCCGTGCGGGCGTGGATGTCGTCAGGACTCGCAGGTGTCTGCAGCTCTGCGTGGCCCTGATCCTCTCACCCCAGCTCTCCTGAAGGACCCCCTCAGAACCCGGCCCAGGATGAATCGTTACCTGCCCGTGGCCCGGCAGCACTTCCTGTCTGCCCTCGCCAGCACCAGTGTGGTGGTGAAGTCCATCAGCGCCGTGGTGGTTGTGCTCTACCTGATCTCCTGGCTCGTGGACACGCCCTACGCCCTGGGTGTGACTCCGGGGTACCTGTTCCCCCCCAACTTCTGGGTCTGGACTCTGGTGACCCATGGTCTGGTGGAGCAGCACCTCTGGGGTGTGGCAGCCAATGTGGGCGTGATGATGAGCTGCGGGCGCCTGCTGGAGCCTCTGTGGGGCGCTCTGGAGCTCCTCATCTTCTTCGCGGTGGTGAACGTCTCTGCGGGGCTCCTGGCCGGCCTCGCCTACCTCCTCACCTATGTGGCCACCTTTGACCTGAACTTCCTATTTGCCGTGCACATCCACGGAGTCGCCGGGTTCCTGGGAGGGGTCCTGGTGGCTCTGAAGCAGACCATGGGGGACACCACGGTGCTCAGGGTGCCTCAGGTGAGACCCAGGGGGGGGTTTGGAATGGAGAGGAGCCGGTTTATGAGTGTGTGTGTGTGTGTGTGTGTGTGTGTGTGTGTGTGTGTGTTTTTTGATTCCTGCTGGATCTTCATCTGCTCCCTCTGGAGGTTCTGAGTCCTCTTGAAGCTGCTCAGGTTCTTCTTTGTTCCTCAGCTCATTCCAGCTGCTTCTGAAAGATCTCTGCTGCTCTGTTCTCTGCTCTCTGCTGCTCTGCTCTGTCCTCTGTCCTCTGCTCTGTTCTCTGCTCTCTCCTCTGTAAGGGAGACACCTTTTTGTGTCTGTGTGCATTTGGCAGTCAAATCATGCTGAGTGACAACATGTCTCCTCTGGTCCTGACTCCCTGTGAGCGCCGTGACTCAGTCCTCAGGAGACACAGAGCATCAGCTGGAATGTGTGAGCGTCACATCACTTTGCTGCCGGTGTATTTGACCTTTGACCTCAGGAGCTCCACGTGTAAACCAGCTCTGCTCTGTGTGTGACTCTGACCTCTGACTCTCACTCTCTGACCCCTGGCTCTCACTCTCTGACCCCTGACTCTCACTCTCTGACCCCTGGCTCTCACTCTCTGACCACCGTCTCTCACTCTCTGACCCCTGACTCTCACTCTCTGACCACCGTCTCTCACTCCCTGACCCATGGCTCTCACTCTCTGACCACCGTCTCTCACTCTCTGACCCATGGCTCTCACTCTCTGACCACCGTCTCTCACTCTCTGACCCCCGACTCTCACTCTCTGACCCCCGACTCTCACTCTCTGACCCCCGACTCTCACTCTCTGACCCATGGCTCTCACTCTCTGACCCCCCGTCTCGTTTCAGGTGCGACTCAAAGCAGCCCCGGCTCTGGTCCTGTTCCTGCTGGCCTTGCTCCGCCTGTCCGGCCTGCTGGAGAGCTCCGCCCATCTGGCGGCGTACAGCCTGGGCGCTCTGTCCGGCTGGGTCTACCTGCGTTTCTACCAGAGGCACAGCCGGGGCCGCGGCGACATGTCGGACCACTTCGCCTTCGCCAGCTTCTTCCCCGAGGCGGTGCAGCCGGCCGTGGGCCTGCTAGCCGGACTCGTCCACGCTGCCCTGGTGAAGGTGAAGGTGTGCAGGAAGATGGTGAAGAGGTACGACGTGGGAGCGCCGACCTCCATCACCATCAGCCTCCCTGGGACCGACCCACAGGACGCAGAGAGGAGGAGGTGAGGCCACGCTTACATCAACACCGCCCCTAACACACACACACACTCACTCACTCACTCACTCACTCACTCACTCACTCACTCACTCACTCACTCACTCACTCACTCACTCACTCACTCACTCACTCACTCACACACTCACACACACACACCGTTGTAGTTAATCAACACCATCACACACACACACACACACACACACACTGTGTGTGTGAGAGAGATTATCACTCTCTAATTGCAGCTCAGATTTGTTCCCGCTCTTTAGTTCTTCAGCTCTTTGAATCTGTCCCTCCATCTCCTAGACAACTGGCCCTGAAGGCGCTGAACGAGCGTCTGAAGCGTGTGGAGGATCAGTCGGCGTGGCCCAGCCTGGACGACGAGGAGGACGACGACGAAGACGAGGTGAGGGCCGACACGCAGCCGCTCCTCCCTGGGGGCCGCGACGCCTCCGGCCCCTCCTCCTCCGGGACAAAGTCGGCGGGGGGGCCCGTAGGCGCCTCCCTCTCCTCCTCGTCCTCGTTGTCGCACAGCGCTGGCTCGTTGTCTGCGGGCGGAGCGCAGCACCCAGAGTCCAGCATCATCAGCTTCGAGGACGCGCCGTCCAGATTGTAACGCAGCGAGCGCTCCTGTACAGATCTGCACTTTGATCGCTGCCACCGGCAAGTATCCCAGTGCACTCAGCGTCACTAACACACACACACACACACACACACACACAGACACACACACACACACAGTATCTACGACCCGGTCACACACACACATAACACTCTTTATCAGCGTCAGCGTGAAGCCCAGGCCAGCGTCGGCGTGTTGACCTGTAGGGGGCGACGCTCACAGCTCAGACACGTTGTTGTAGGAGAGCAAACCGGATCGTCACGTCTTCTCTTCCATCCTGCGTACGAGCCAAAGTCATCCAGAACCCCGGTCCAGGGTCTGGGCTCGCTCCTCTGCTTCTTCTGTCTCCTTCTCTTACTTTCTAAATAAATGATCCACTTGGTTGTACACTGATCGGTCTGTACGTCTTTGAGGGGATAGAGGGGCAGAGACTCCACACAGTCACTGAGCGGCACCAGAGCAGCACCAGAGCAGAGTGTGTTGGGTCAGATGGGGTCAGAGTAATGAACCGGGCCTGGAGGGGACCCGTGTGCTGGACCCGTGTGCTGGACTACAGGACCTCCTTCTGAACCTTAATGGACTTTGATCCCAAACTACAAGATGAGAGGAAGAGCCGGGGGAGGAGAATGTTCTGGATTGGATCAGATCTTCTTCCTGCCTGTGATGTTTCTCTGGAAGCCATCAGGCGGTGAAATGGGCTGCGACCCCTCATGGTTATTTTGAGTGTTATTATTTTTAGGGTTGTTTTTTTTTTTCAATTCAACGTTCAAATCAAACTTTGTGTTTCCCGTGTTCTGTCTGTGTGTGCATCACTAAACTGCTCTCATGTTCTGTGAGACGTGTTCCCATCACGGTGGCGAGTGGGGGGGCGGGGCTTATGAGCTCTAATCTGACAGGGAAACGACACAGAAATAAGATTGCGAGTCTTTATCCACATCTGTTATGTTTTAATGACCTCTGCCAAGGTGTGTGTGTGTGTGTGTGTGTGTGTGTGTGTGTGTGTGTGTGTGTGTGTGTGTGTGTGTGTGTGTGTGTGTGTGTGTGTGTGTGTGTGTGTGTGTGTGTGTGTGTGTGTGTGTGTGTGTGTGTGTGTGTGTGTGTGTGTGTGTGTGTGTGTGTGTGTGTGTGTGTGTGTGTGTGTGTGTGGCCAAATAAGGTTCTAGTAGACGTTCTGTGACTTCAGGTTGTTGGTTTCAATTTTTATTTAAAGCTTGTTTTTAGGCCCTAGACCATCCAGTGAACACAGGACTAAGCGTTTCCAAGGTCAAAGGGTCAGCTGATCAGAGCCCCAGTAGATGCAGGTGTGAGATGTTTAGTGTTGCACTGCAGCGGCGTTTCTGTTCTTTTAGTTTCCCTGTCATTGCATCACAACATCAACAATGGGCCAAATGTCTGATTGAACCCAGTGTGTCAGATATGACTCACTGTCATCCTTATTCTGCTGATGATGATGATGGACCAGTCATAAAGGAGCAGGATAGCATTAGGTGTGTGTGTGGCAGAATGAGTCAATCACTCGGCCACACGGGTGACTGGGTGATTGATCAATAATCCAGTCCCAATCATCTGAAATGCATCGAGGTGGCGTTTGACATGGAAACATGTATTATAAGTGGTGCTGACAGCCGTATGATGAAGTGTCATGATGCTTTTATTTTGGTAAGCTGGCTTTATTTTGAATGGGTGGAGATTTGTTTTTCTCAATGACTGACTGTATTTACATGAAGCAGAGCAGAGGAAGGCTTTGACTCGTTTCTGTCTGTGGTCCTGAGCTCAGTCTCCTCCTCCTCCTCCTCCTCGTCCAGACACCAGGAACATCGCAGCGTCTCAGCTCACTAACTGTCAGCTTCATTAGAACGACCCAGCCACACACTGAGCTCACACACACACACACACACCTGTCCAGGTAGAGCAGTCACCGGCCTGCAGATACTGTAGCTCTGGATGTGAAGGTCAATCAAGTTTGGTCAAATATTGACGTTGGGGAAACACTAGACTGCAGTACAGGAGGAGAAGAGTGTTTACCTCTGTGGACAAGTGAGGCCTGATGGAGGAAACGGCTGCTGCCTCAATGTGGCCCCGCCTCTGCTTCACACCAACAAATCTGGTTCACACCGCTCTCTCTCTCTCTCCCTCTCACTCTCACCCTCCCTCTCACCCTCCCTCTCTCTCTCTCCCGCCCTCTCTGTCTCTCTGTACTGTCACTATTGCACAGACTCCTTTGTTTTAGTTTTTGGATATATTTCTTTATCTGTATGAAATAAAAGGCGATTGTATGAAATGAGAGTGTTTGGGTCGTTGTTCCTGACTCATATCTGTTGTGTAAGTTTTCATACATGTGTTATTTTACTGATGTTTAGGTTCACAGGCCTCCTGGGTGAGGAGGTCGACCCTATAGAGATCTGGATCCTGTTCTTCTTGTGAAAGCTCGAGTGAAAATGGAGCTATGGTCATATTAAAGAATCCTCCTGTTGTAAAAGCAGCCAGGGCAGACAGGAGAGGTTCTGAGGTAAGAGCTTTACAGATCCATACCAAACAAGTGCTGTTAAAGAGAAGTGCTCAACCACACTATAAAACAATGCAGCATACCTGTTTAATATATGGATACATAAATAAAGCGAACTAATAAGGGTAATAAATGTCAAAGGTAAACAAAGTAATAAGCCTGGGAGCCGTAAGTGGCTGCACTTTATTATATTCGGCCATTAAAATCCCATTAGACCGCACTGGAGTTGGGTCGCTACCATAGCTGACCACCAGAGGGCGCAGTAGGCCTACAAACACACCGCAGGCTTGTTCAATGGAAGAACGTTTTGCGTTTTCCGTTAGCAAAGCTTTAATTGTCTTTATTCGTTCTCATAAAGGAAACGCGCGGGCGTAAACCCACTAATTATTTTAAACAAGAAGCAGAACTCAAATTCATCACTCGGAGCGTCACAGGACTCCGGGTTGTATCAAAGTAAAGTAGAAATACTCAAATTCAGCAGATTACTAACCTTTACTAACATTGTGATGCGGCGGAGTAGATAAACACATGATTTCATCTTGACGTCATGACTTATATTTTTTATTATATATACGTTTTACACCCACTATCATTTTCTTTTACATCGAGGATTCTGGGTCAAATTTGAGCTTTAGATATTCAACTTGTGGAAAAGGATGATAAAGATAAACAAAAGAACACAACCTGATGCAACTCAGGGAATTAAATAGAATAGATGAAAATAATGTAATACAATAATTATTTGCCAAATACATACTGTATGTACGAGGACTTTTTTGTTCTAAAAGTGTAGATGTGACAATAAAACAACATAACCAAGCTACACAATAGAGGTGAATACTGCACCACACCCAGACAGTAAACAGACAGAGGAGGAGGAGGAGGAGAGTTGGGCAACGGTCTTGTCTGTTCATGGATTCATAATAGCTTTGTGTTTGAAAATGAGATATAAACGCTGATTATGTGGGACCCTGAGTCCACATGGACCTGGTCCGCCCGGTCCGGGCCCGAGTGTGTGCAGTGTGTGTGTGTCTGCCTGTCTGTGTGTGTCTGTGTGTGTGTGCGGCGCTGCAGGTTTCGTTGTAACCCCGTGACGTGCCCGCGCAGGTGTGGCTCGTGCGCGTGCCCGCCGCCCCTCCCCCCTCCGTAGCTCCCAAACTACAAACCGAGACTGCGCGCGCCCGACGGCTCGCTCATTGTAACGGACCGAAAGCGGAGCGAGCAGCGGGCGGCACGGCGACTGAGCTCCGGCGAAGAGAACCACACACGACTGCGAGCCACGGAAACTGCAGGTAAACTACTTAGGGACGGCGCGGAGACGCCCGAGTGCGTGTCCGTGGCCCCGGGCTCGGTTTCGAGGGGACGGGGACAGAGTTTGAAGTTGTCTGGAGCTTTGGGAGGCCGCGCTAGGTAGCAGCTAACGGCGGCTAAGCTAGCTTCTCCCGCAGCCGAGCTGGGGCTCAGCCGCTTCCGCACTCGCCGCGCAGAGTGCCGGCGACAAAAAACCTCCGTGTCGTCGGTAAAAGGGCTCTGACCCGCCTCACCCGCTCGGACCGACCTGTTAATGCTCTGTTGGTTGCTGTTAATCGGCTGTGAAAAGTTGTTTAAATGTTTTAAACTAAACCGCGGCGCTCGGCCTCGATGATCCAGAGCCCAAACAATGAGGCTCTTTTCCTGGCTCGTCTGGGCGGACCGGGCGGCGTCCCGGCGGCTCAGCGGGGCTCCGTGTCGCTCGGTGGCTGTTCGTGGAAAATACGAAAGGGGGAAACAAACGCACAATGAAGTGTTTGAGCCATAAATGTGTGTTTTTGGCGGCTGTGCTCGTGTCAGAGTTCGAATTCCGCCCGATTTCTAGTTGAAGTTTAATCGTCTTTAATTCCACGCATTGCTTTGGTCGATCGCAGCCCCTCGGTGGTGTTGATGAGGGTGTGTGTGATGTGTCGGTGCCGCTCGGTGTTTAGTTTGGATCGGGGCCACCCACCCATTCTTCCACTGCGGACACACTAGCCATCTGTTGCCTGTGTGATGACGCCATCTTTCTGGTGACCCACCCAGTGGATGGCGGCTTCAAAAACACACTTTGTCCAAACACTGGCAGCTCTGAGGCAGGACACGCAGCTCTCTGTGTCCACTGGCCACCCGAGGCTCCCAGTCCACAAGGGCTACTAGCCAGATTGATCTGTACGGCTTATGAGTGTGTTTGACACAGTATTTGGTTATTGTGTGTTTAGAATGTGAGCTGGTGTTTCATACAGCAACACACACACACACACACACACACATCACAGGGAGCTGATGTGGCACCAGAATGAAATGAGGTCATTTTTCTGAAGGTCAAGTGACTCTCGGTCCTCTTGTCTGCTGGCCCGACCCGATGTTCTGCAAACCCCGCCGGGCTGCAGTTTGCTCCGTCTGTCACGCTGCTGCTGGAGGTGGAATCCTAACGCCCCACCTGCCAATTTGTTGGGTCCACACTTGTCAAATTCTGTAGCTGTCCCACTCTACCGCCCCACCAGGCACGCTGGCGTCGCCCCCCGGTGATTGGCTGCTTGTGCCGAGGCGTGAAGAGGAGGCAGGGCTGCATTTTCCTTCCAAGCTCTGTTTTCTTTCTCGCACACCTTCAGCAGCTACAGTGGCCTGCAAAGTTCATACACTCTGTCCAACAGGGGGATAAATGTTTAATTTGAGTTTGAGCTTAGAGATGTGTGTGACAGTGTGACCCTGAGAAGGACCTGGATCTGTAACCTGACTGACTGAGCTCCTGTAGTTCCGTGGTGCTCCTGCAGCTTCAGGTGGTCAGATGGGAGCGACCTGCTTCACAAGTCACCGTGTCTGAGAGAGTAAGGCCGTCTTTATTAGACTAGATTTGCCAGAAGCTTTGAAGGGTTAAATGTTGTGTAGAAGAAGCCTCTGAGAGCTCATGAGGAGCATCTGGAGCTGCTGGGTGCCATCAGCACCCTGAGGTGCCACCAGCACACTGAGGCAGACAGGAGGCCGTGTTTATTTGTATTGCTGCTTTTATAAACTGCTAAGCTGAAGCTGTTGACTGAAACATAACACACAAGACTTCACCGATCAATATCCAATTTCATTATAATGCCAATCAATATGTTGTCATCCCAGTGTTGTGCGGTCATGAAGGCAGTTGTTGCTGTGGAGCGTCTGAGCTCACCGGGTCACTCTGTGTCTCCTGATGGAGGGTCTGGATGCTGAAGCTTTAGATGAAGTCGTTGGTTCATTGTTGTGTTGTGCTCGCTCCCCTGAGGCCTCTGGTCTCAGCTGTTAGGTGTCACTGTGTTGTCATGTTGTCTTTATTAGGCCATCAAGGAAGAAACTTAAACCATGAAGTGTGTGTTCATAGTTAAAGGATCTGTGTGTAAGGGCTTCAGCCTGACAGGAGCCATGTGATCCAGTGCTTAATCACAGCCTGGATATATTCACCAGTCAACAGTCAGTCAAGCATCATTGAGCTGCTGCTAATTTTCCACCTTGAAGACTACGTGTGTGTGTGTGTGTGTGTGAGAGAGAGAGACACGGAGACGCTGCAGAGTGAATATTGCACTTTGCTTATCAAATGTGAACTTGATCAGTCACAGAGAGCATCCAGAGCAGCCCTGTAGGTGGGGACGACTCTGCTCTGTGTGTGTTTTAGCGGGCGTGGGCCAGTGCGGGCAGGCCTGGAGTTCCACGTGTCCACAGGCTGAGCAGCAGCAGGAGGAGGAGGAAGAGGAGGAAGAGGATGCTCTGCACACCACGGATCAGGCTGGCTGCTTCACTTCAACGCTACAAATAGAGGAGAACAAATCAAACGTTGTCTTTTGCTCGTAAACGTCCAGGACTCTGCTCTGATGGTGGCCCAGGGTCAACCAGAGCACCAGGAGTCACAGCATGTAGAGGAGGAGGAGGAGGAGGATAGAGCCGTCTGTCTAACCCTTCCTGTCAGCTCCAGGTCCAGTCTTCATCCTGGACTCTTGGCCCTCTCCTGTGTGTGTGTGTGTGTGTGTGCGCTCGGCCCTCTGATGTCGCTGTGCTGCTGTGTTTCATCTCCTCGTCCTCGCCCTCGTCTCTGTCTGACCCCTCAGTGTGTTCACCTGCACTTCAAAGAGATGTTTACTTCGATTGATGTTTTCATTCGTCATGCCGACGCCATGATGGGTTTCAAATCAGCACGGGTGGAAGTGTTCACTCAGTCACAGACCGCCAGCATGTGATTGGAAACTTAACTCTGCCATATTAACGTCCTGATCAGATGACATCACCTCTGCTTATGTGGACTCACAGCTGGAACTCCACTCATTAATGACAGTAACACTGAGATGATGGACAGCCCAGCATGCTGACCTCTAACCTCCCTGTGTGTGTGTCGCTCCAGCCTCTGCTCTGTGGCGTAGCTCTGTGTTAGGGTGTCTCTGGGTCTCCCTCTCTTTGGGCCGTGAGTTAAGTGTGTGTGTGATGTGCGGTTGAGGCGTAATGAGTCGTG
The DNA here is from genome assembly GCF_046128005.1 of Genypterus blacodes. Lineage (NCBI taxonomy): Eukaryota > Metazoa > Chordata > Actinopteri > Ophidiiformes > Ophidiidae > Genypterus > Genypterus blacodes. The sequence goes on from NW_027467098.1 coordinate 34,632, forward strand.
AGCTCAGCCTCCAGGTCTCTAATGATGGAGTCCTCCTGCCTGCCTACACACACAGACCCTGACACACTTTAGGTTATATTGGTAATGTTGTTATTGACCTGATGGTGTCTCCAGGCGTCTTCCTCTGCTGGCACCTGAAGGCTCCTTGTTGTGACTGAGTCCTGCTGTGGGGGGCTTCAGGTCTCACGCTGAAACAGGGCACAGTGTATTTAGGCTAACAGCTTCACCCCCAGGCGAAGGGTTTGAACCCCTGACCACACACACACACTCACACACCTCCAGGCTACAGCTGCCCCCATTCTTGTCTTTGTCTCTGCTTCAGGTCATAGAGGGAACCTCTCATCTTTAATGGTCTCGTCTTCCTGTAGCGTTTCTAGGACACCGGCAGCTTTGGGTCTCATCAGAGGAAAGAACAGGGATCAGCAGAAACACTGAACGTCTGCAGTGTTACTGGGCTCAGGCTCAGCTTGTGTTGTGTGGGTGGGGGTTCACTCTCTGTGCCCGCTGGGCCGTGGCAGTTTCATCATGAGGGGATTCTATCCTAACGTGCTGCAGGGGAGAAAACTGCAGCTCGCTTTGCATCAGAACACAAATGAATGTCGCAGCAAAGAGGGAAGTGGACGACGCACACAATTACAGCTGAGAGCTTCTGCTGCAGAACACAAGGGGGGAGGCACAGGGTGGAGAGACAGAGAGAGAGACAGAGACAGAGACTGACTGAGGGAAAGTTTCAGCTTCAGCCTCTAGAAGAAGATTTCAAGAAACTTCAATGTAAAGAGTTGTAGAATAAGATTGATGTATGAAAGCAAAGTCATGTGTGTGTCCAGGAACGTCTGCTGAGCCGATCCAGCTGGAGAGAGAGCTCAGGTTTACAGGCTCAGAGAGGGAACGTGTCAAAGCCAGACTGGGACAGAAATGCAGCTTTTGGAGAGAAACATGTGTAACTGTGGCACAGGTTGAGGGTTCAATACCCCACTGCCTCACTGTGTGTGGGTGTGTGAGAGAGAGTCAGTCAGTCAGTTCTTCCTCTTTCCTCCATTTAGCCATTTTTGGTCACTTCCTGCTGGTGTGCAGAGGGAAGTTGCTCTCTTCCTGTGTGTGTTGTGCGTTTGCCACCATCTGCTGCCTGCAGCGTCACACACCGGTCCGTGTTGTTGGTCTCTGAGGCTTTGGGGTGACGGGGGTCTGATCCCATGACACACTGGCATGTGTTGGTTTGGTGTGTGACTCAGCAGCTATAGATCAGGCTCAGCGACGCCTGGCTGTCTGTAACACGACTCCCATCATGCACTGGGTCATCTGTCTTTATGGAGCAGCAACACATGACACGAGATTGTTGTCGGCCATTTTGTTCCTATGAGTTCCCTGTCAGGCAGGCGGGTGACATCATGGCCTTACACACACACACACCAAGGCGTGTGTGTTTGTCCTGGGCTGAGCTTCACTTCCTCCTTTGTCACGTTCAGATCCTCCCTCTGTGTGTGTGTGTGTGTGTGTGTGTGTGTGTGTGTGTGTGTGTGTGTGTGTGTGTGTGTGTGTGTGTGTGTGTGTGTGTGTGTGTGTGTGTGTGTGTGTGTGTGTGTGTGTGTGTGTGTGTGTGTGTGTAACTTCTGTTCTACAGGGGCAGGAGCCTATATATATATATATGTGTGTGTGATGCGTGGAATGTCCTGGAGCTTTGGCCCCTCTCAGCCCTTAAGCACACCCTGGTGTGTGTGTGGGTGTGTGTGCGCTCTTATCATGCTGCTCCTCCCATTAGGAGCGACTTTATGACAGCAGCGATGTCATAGACTGTCCTGCTTAACGCTGACTTGACTGTAAAGGTCACAGGGTCATGATCTGAGAGCAGCAGATCATCATGGAGGTTCAACATGAAACAAAGCAGCTGGGAATCTTTAAGGGTTTTTAATAAGTAAACAGTGGATTTGTGCCTGGTTGACTTCCTGTCTCGTTGCTCGTCTGTGTCGTTCTTCTCACCTCCGTGTCGTTTTGCAGGGATGGCGGCCATCCGTAAGAAGCTGGTGATCGTGGGCGATGGAGCCTGTGGGAAGACCTGCCTGCTGATCGTCTTCAGTAAGGACCAGTTCCCCGAGGTCTACGTGCCCACCGTGTTCGAGAACTACGTGGCCGACATCGAGGTCGACGGCAAACAGGTTGGTGGTTGATCTGTAACACCGATGAGGTCATTGTTTCTCTGTTTGGCCCCAGAGGAACACGGAGCGTCTGCATCCGGCTTCAGACCTCAGAGCTGCAGCTAGAACGAAGCCTCACAGAGAGACGGCTCCATGGTCTTAGTTTGTTACAACCCCCCAGGATGACCTCATTCTGGCTTAATGGGATTCTGGGACATAGTGTTTTTATTGTCTGGGTGATTTCTGACCCTCTGCGGAGGAGGAAGAGGAGGAGGGCTCAGGCTACTTCCTGTCTCATGTCTCCATACGTCTTGAACTAGTTTCTGTTCCGTATTTAGCCTCAGGCTCTCTGGCAGGCTTCAGTGTGTGGCTGTGCTGTGAGACTGTAAAGATGAAGGTTTCCTCTGACTGCAGCTGATAAGTCAGGCACACACAGGTCAGAGGTCATGCGAGCTCATCTGGCAGGTTGACCTCTGGACCTGTCAACGTGTCGGTACAGCTCAGCTGAGAGAGAGAACATGAAGCTGCACGCTGAAGAGTAACTTCTCTCTCCACCATCTTGTCTTCCTCTTCCCTCCCTCCTTCCTCTTTCTCCCTCCCTCTCCCTCTGTGTGTGTGTGTGTGTGTGTGTCAGGTGGAGTTGGCGCTCTGGGACACGGCCGGTCAGGAGGACTATGACAGGCTGAGACCTCTGTCCTATCCAGACACTGACGTCATCCTCATGTGTTTCTCCATAGACAGCCCCGACAGCTTGGGTGAGTACAAAACACACACACACACACACACACACACTTCTGCAGTCTCCATAAGAAGCTATTTGTGGAACGTGCAGGTTGCATTTTGGTCTTCATCTTAGTGGCATTTATAGAGGACCCCCCCCACACACACACGCACACACACACACACACAGGCGAGCTGTTTGTTATGCAGCAGCATGCCGCTCTGGCGTGCAGCAGCGAGTCGTGCCCTTCATCTCCCTGCTGAGTGAGAGCAGCACTGTGCTGAGGTTCTAAACTGCAGAGGAGACTTCAGCTCATTTAGAATAAAAGGAGCTCAACTCTCTGCCTCTCCTGTGAGCTCTTAGTGATCCTCAGAAGACCCTCACTTTGTGTTTAGGAGCAAGATAACGTTAATATGATCAAACTGCTGCCATGGCAACATCCAGGAGCTGCTCCGCCCACAGCTGGACCACAGCTGGACCACATGTTCCTCTCTCTCATCTCTGCTCTCTGCTCTTTGTGTCACAGAGAACATTCCAGAGAAGTGGACCCCAGAAGTCAAACACTTCTGCCCCAACGTTCCCATCATCCTGGTGGGAAACAAGAAGGACCTCCGCAACGACGAGCACACACGCCGGGAGCTGGCCAAGATGAAGCAGGTAGGAGAGGAGGACGTTTGGCTCCGGCCCTGAGGAGAACCAGGGCTCTGACTCGTCTAACAGACCCGACTCTGATCTGAGATCTCTGTGTGGTTTTGGTCCAACAGGAGCCGGTGAAGACGGACGAGGGCCGGGACATGGCCGGCCGGATCGCGGCGTCCGGCTACATGGAGTGCTCCGCCAAGACCAAGGACGGCGTGCGGGAGGTGTTTGAGCTGGCCACCAGGGCGGCGCTGCAGGCTCGCCGCGGCAAGAAGAGCAATAAATGTGCACTGCTGTAAGGCAGCTCACTAAACTGGACAGTTTTTACCCCCCGGGCTGCTGCACCGGGGGGAGGGGGGGGAGGGAGGGGAGGGGGGTTGCTAAAGGGGGGAGGGGGCGGGGCATGACTCCCGCTGTAACAGGGCCATGTGATGGACTAAATTTACTCTGGGATTTGGGTTTGGGAAGCTTGGATGAGAGGGAGGGGGGGGGGTTGGTTGGTTGGTTGGTTGGTTGGTTGGGTCACAGGTCGGGGGAGATGGAGCCCTGAGCTCCACAGTGAACCAGCCGGCGCTCTGCCTCTGGTTTCCCCTCGAGCCACCGGCCTCACGCTGGTACATTACACTGAGAGGGAACATCTGGATCCTGGGCCTCTGGTTTCAAATCAATTAATAATCTGACTGGGAGAACTGGTGGAGGCGCCTGTGAGTCACAGGAAGTCCCTGTGACCGAGGCCAGCGGACAGCAGGAAGTAGAGTTGTCTTCCTGCCTGGTTGACTTGACAGACGGACAGACGGGGCTAAGCAGAGAGCACAGGCATCGACGACCACTGTAAACATTTCCCCAGGTGTCCATGCCTGGAGACAGGGCTAGGGAGGGAGGGGACAGACGGGGACAGAGGGACAGACGGGGACATAGAGGCTGTAAATACCAAACCAGGGCAAACATTAAGATTAGAAACTGGTTTTGCACATTGGCTGTTTCTGGTGTTGAGCTGACCTTATCTGGGACTCAGCAGTGAGGTCATGAGCTTCAGCTCCACAGCAAGTATTTAATGGAGGCAGAGAGAGGACACTGCTCTGTACCCACATCATTTTAGATCAAATCATTTTGGCGAGATCTGAAAGAGAACGCTTCCCAAAGAGAGAGAGACGGACGTGGCTCCACAGGGACGCTCACATCAGCTCTGTGTCTCTGGGGAGCAGTTCAATAAAGATATCACTCGTCCTCTCTTGACTTCAGTAGTATTTTCTTCATAGGTTTAAGCTTTTTGGAATGTCCGTGCTCGTGTTCATGTTTGAGAGGAGGCGTCCAAACAAACCAAGAACCAAATGAATGCTGTATTATTAACAGAAGGAACCTGAGCTTAGATCCGTCTGGAATAAAGATAAGATGTCCCCGTATCAGTTTAAATGTCCGGCTGCTTTAACTCAGCCTGATTGTACAAAAAGTAGTTATGTTATAAAAGAATTATCCGAACTAAGTGACTGACATGATGAAACTAATTGAAAAGCCTCGTAGAGCTCCATCAGGCTGAGCTCCATCAGGCTTAGCTCCATCAGCCTGAGCTCCATCAGCCTGAGCTCTATCAGCCTGAGCTCCATCAGCCTGAGCTCAGGCCCTCCTACTGCTCTCCTTCCCCTGACTCTAGACCAGGACCAGGGACCAGGAGGGGGGGTCTGGGGGGGGTCCTGTGTTTACATGCACACCGGTCATCTCCTTATTTGGGATGGACACTATTATCTTACCTTTTCTCCGTTGGCATGTACAATAGTCCCAACTGGTCCATGTCTCATCTGGGTGGTCTGGGGCCGGACCACGTCATCCTGTGTGTTTCCAGCTGTGTGCGTGTTCTTGCTAACCGTTGGTACTTCCACCTGCAGAAACGGTTTCCCCTTTACCTCTGCAGTCAGATGTAGTCTGGCTCTTCAGCAGTAAGCCGGCTGATGAGCAGACCTGCATGCCTGCAGAGTGATCAGCTGTGAGGCTGTCAGAGACCTCCTCTCTCTCTCTCTCTCTCGCTGAGACCTTCATCTTCATCCCCTAAGATAATAGCTCCTAACCTTCTGGCAGTGGCCCTGGTCCCCCTGCTCCAGAGGCTCCTTGACCACCTGACAGGGATTGACCAACTTAAATCTGCATGGACGTCACGTTGCCCCTAGAGTTGGCGTTGCTCAGTTTGTAGAGCATCAGTGACTTGTGTGTTTGACTCGCTGCTTTATCGTTACGGTGCTGTTTGTATCTTAGGCTCCAAATCAAATGCATATTGTTTTTCCTTCTGAATGACATCGACTTTACAAACTCGTCATCGTCTGTGACAGAGAGCAGATGTGGCAGCGCCGCTTCCTCCATCAGCATCGGTTGAGGGTCGTGGTGGAATTTGTGGTTTCTTGCGGCGGTGCTGGTTGAGGAGCCACATCCTGACTCTTTGACCCGTCACCGTCACTCTCCACGTTCAGGGACAGAAACCCCATTATGCAAGACACAACTCCCACTCTGATGACGTTATGAATGAGGCAGGCTGAGGTTCTCAACCCGTGACTGACGAATGTGACAAATGTGACATCAGAATGCGTTTCAGCGGTCAGACTGAGCGACCGCACGATCCAGAGATCATCCGGCAGATCACTCTCATGATTGACAAGCAGAGCTCAGCTGTATTTCCAGTTGTCCTTTGAAGTCTTTTTTCATTCCAAAAATGCCAGTGGCTGCTAAAATGTAGAGGGCGGCTGGTCAGAGTTGGGATTCGACCAGACTAGAGCAAAGCGATCCCTAGAGTGGCCGCGGCCTCCAGCCAGATAGAGGCGTCTAACCCTCCTGCTCTCCTTCACGGCCTACAGGGGGGGGGGATCCAGGAACCTGTTCTTATACTTTTGCTTTCCTCTTTTAAAGAAGTCCTAAAATGTTGTATCAGTATTTAAAATGGGAGGTGGAAGACTGGGGGACTGCTTCTGTTCTTCTTTTGTGCTTTAACTGAAAATTTCCTTTGATTTCCAATTGGTTATCACCCGTCATCATAATCTGCCAAATGCTGTAATGAGGCGGTCAGGAGAAAGGCTGGCCTCTGGCTGCCTGTCTAGAGCTTCGCTAGAACCACGAGTGCTGGCTGTTTATCTGTTTGTTTTGTTCTGAACACAGACTGGGCTGAAAAGATGAGAAAAGTAAAGAAGTCTCCTCATGTACAAATCATTTTATTTCTAGTTTTTATTGTATTTTTAAATTGGAATTTTGGTTGCTGAAACATAAATGTAAACAAAGGAACAGGGAGATGGAGATGTATGCAAAGTCTGTAAATATGAATCATGGGTTTGTTCATACTAGACTATACACACACACACGCGCAGGACTGGAAACTGTATTTGTAAACTAGCTTTGGTTTGTGTAATAAATTACTTTCTATAACACCCAGCTCCTTTTCATTGTGGCCTTCAGGGACGGGGGAAGCTTTCTAATCCAATCAATGCACATGAAATATGAATGGAGTGATGCAAGAAGTAGTTTAATGGGTTGTGCACAACGATTCAAGTTCACAGGTTTACAATCCTCCCCATGGGGATCAACACAGATCAGGAAGGAGAAAGGAAAGGAAACAGAAATAAGACTTCTTACACTACTTTTTAGAGGTGTGAGTTTCATATTGTGTGCTTGTAAATAAATCTGCAACCTTTTCAACCATTTTCAACCATTTACGCCTGTCGGGTAGAAGAGAGTGAGTCCAAGTCCAAACTCTTACCGATGGTCATGAGCTCAGGGAAGTGACCAAAGGAAAGGGACTGAGAAGAGTTTCAAAACTGTCTAAACTCCCTCAGAGACTGGGTGAGGAGCTCAGACATCAGGAGGGAGCTCAGCGTAGAACATCTGCTCCTTCAAAGCAGCCACCCGAGGACGTTTGGGCGTCTAATCATGAAGCCTCCTGGACATCGACTCAGGGAGGGAGCTGTCAACACATCCAACTGGGTGGAGATCCTGGAGTCCACCCAGAATACACTGGAACCCATCTGGCCTGAGAACATCTTAGGATCCCCCAGGAAGAACATGAACATGGCCCCAGAGTGACGAACATCTAGGCTGCTTAGCTTAGCATGCTGTCTCTAGGAGGCACGAGTCGTTCAGTATCAGGTTTGTCAGTTCGGAAATATGTCTGTTTGAGTTTGTAAATAGAACTTGATGATGCAAAGAAACCAAACAGTTTCCTCTGGTTTCTTACATTCACCTTGCTCGTTTACCGCAGGTCATTTCTCAGAGGTTGCTGAGGTTCCTGTTACTGTGGCGGTTGTCGTCCTCTTTGAAGAGCAGATGGCTACAAACGCACCATCCTGTAGCTTCAGCCTGCAGATGAAGAGCAGCGTGTGGGAGGATGTGAGGCGGCGCTGGATGTTGTGCTGCAGCGCTGAGCAACAATAACGCACAGCAGCGGTGTGAGACTGCAGAGGCGTTGATGCATGAAAGCAAACCCGTGGACGGGCAGAATAAATGAGACTTTATCTCCATCAAGATCATTCGGGTGCTGCAGCAGCAGCATAAGAGCCAACAGGCACAGCTTAGGCTAAGAAGATTTGGGTGGTACTGTTGTGTGAGATGTTTTTGTGAGTGTACATTTTGTGTAGTTCAGTGTCCGTATTACTCAAGCAGGTTTGGTCGCACATCTGGAGACAAAGGAGCCATTTTCTTTCTTGTAATGAGGGAAAAACAGAGGAATTCTCCTGCCTCTGCCCTTGAGCAAGGCACCAAGGCACTAATGGTGAGGATGACTTACAGGCAGAAGACTAAGTAAGGAGTTCCGCTCTATAAGGTCAACAAAGAATCTTAATGTATTCTTCAGTGTTTTCAGCACAGCAGTGGCTCCATAATAACACAGACAGACACACACAGACAGACCAACACAGACAGACACACAGACACACAGACACACAGACACACTCTGTATGTGGCTGTACAAGGTCCACTATGGAAGAGAGTAAAGTTCTGGAGTTTCTCCAGGGTTTTGGCTTCAAACTGCATAGAAACACAAATAAACCAAACAACACAAATACTTGACTTCTTCACTGCAACAAGCAAATGAGTTAGGACATGTAGACGTCTTCACGTTTGGGCTCGTTCAGACGCTCAGGCTGGATCGTAGCTTCGCCTCTTAAAGCCCAGAGAGCAGAGAAAAGTGAAGAGGAAACGAGAGAATGAAGGGAAGTGAGTCAGAGAGGAAATAAGGAAGGAAGGGAGGAAGGAAGGACGCTTCATCAGTGCCTCCTTAAGGCCAGAAAACACTCTCTCTCTCTCTCTCTCTGACTTTCTCTCTCTCGTCTTGCCGCTGCTGGTCGCAGAGCGGAGTGGCGCGCGGCTCTTCTCGGTCTCTTCTCTTATATACTGTTCTATTTTTAGCTCCTCGCGAGCCCAACTATTTTTAACCAATATGTGTTCATCGCCCGCTCACACTGTCCAATGGGACAAGAACATAAAAAACGCGAACCGTCCAATGAGAGAGAGGAACAGGAGTGAGGGGGCGGGTCTTAACCAGATCCTGATATGAAGGCTCAGAGACAGACATCTCACTCTGACCATTATGCCAAGAACCATAAATTACCCGCAGAATGCGGGTGAATTCGCCTTGATTGCCTCATGAATAATAAATAACAAATCTGGCTCTAAAAGTATTGTTCTTTGTTTTTGCAGAAGAATTTCTCATTTGATTGACGGAGAGAAAAGACAAGCTGCAGAAACTCCCTGTGGTGCAGAGTGAAGTCGGGTTGTTGGAGTGAGTCCTCTGTCAGATAGATGATCTTTGAAGAAGACTCCCCCCCACACCCCCTTCTCTCTCTGACTTTCTTCTCCTTTCTTTGTGCTCTGACTTTGGTTGAACGCTCTGACAGACTCTCGCCGTGATTGTGACTCACGCAGACCTTTTCTGATCTTTCTCCCAGTTGCCTGCCGCCCTGTGCCGCCATGGTCAGACCCTCTATAACAAACCGTCGCCCCTCTCCTCCTCCTCCTCCTCCTCCACATCTTTACGACTCTTCATCAGAATGTGTCGCAGCTTTTAAACGCTTTTCTTCTTTTACATTACAGAACCCCACTCGGCCACCCCTGCCCATCGAGCGCGCCCCCGTCACGCGCGCCCTCGCACTCTGGGTTTCCACCACATCATTTCCGGAGCGCGCCTAGTGGTGACGTCATCCCCCCGCCCTGTAATAAACTGCACCGCACCTGGCATAGAGATTCATTCCAGTTTATATTGGGATAAAATGTGACTCTCAGTCAGAATGAAACAATGTGGCACTCACACGTTTAGATTTATGGTAAATGACGACGGAGGGAAATGATTATGTAAACTAAGCTTATAATAGATCCGCCATGATAATTATAACAACAAAAGACACCTGCTTCATTATAATGCAATATGAATCATTATAGATCTTTACAAAGCTTTATTTTTTATCCCTTGACTTGTGTGATTGATGCTGGATGAGGCCAAAGGTCACGTGACTAAAACATTGGCTGTGATGTTTTGAAGCGTTTGATAACAAGAGAATGGTTTTGTTTGTAGATGCCGGTTTATTTTTGAACACCTACAGACGTATTGTAGATTGTACCAGATAAACCCCAGACCTGACTTTGGACTAATTTTATGATGCACCTTTATTTATAATCGTTTCTTTAGTCAATTATAGAAATATTGTGTTTTAGAAATGTATCCTACTGAGGGATATGGCCTTTAAATGAAGAACATAAACGTTTAAATAAATACATACAGGCACAGTTTCCTTTTACTGTTTTTTTAAAAACATTTGAATGTTATTTTTTAAGTTCAACGTACACCACCGAATTCACCTGATCTGAGGGAGACCTCTAGCGGTAAAGTATTGTCATTACATTACCGGTGGTTTGAGTTTAATACATATGACAGCAAACTCGACTTCTTCTTCTTCTTCCATTCTGGGTAGTCACTTCCTGTATCAAAGAAGTAGTAACTGATAGAGAATATTTCACCAGGTTGCGAACCAAATCAGAACTTCGAGTTGACGCCACTTCCAAGCTCGCCTTGTTTAAATCTCGCGAGATCTGATAGTTGTTCCGAACTAGCTTTGTTCGCGATGAAACGAGCTCTCGCGATGTTTCGTGCTGCGCGAGCGAGGTAATAAGCGAGAGGGAACGTAAGATGGCAGCACCGCCTCAGGCCGCAGCTCAGCCCCGCTCGGTCGCAGCAGGTGAGTCTGTCTCGACTTCTGTCTGTTTGTTTGTGGAACTTTGGCTTTTTTTCGTCCCTTAATGAGCTGCGGAGGCCATTTTGGTGAGCTTATGTTTGTAAAGGAACCGAGTTTTGAAGAATTGGATCAGTTCATATTTGGCTAAAATGGAGGAGAAGCTTAAACAAAATGAGGTTAATAATATCTGTCAACTCGGTGCTGTAGTTTCTGTCAATAAAGTCAAAATACAATGAAGCAGGAGTCAGAAGACCACACTAATGTCTGTCTTCATCTTTAAACAGAGTCTTCCTCCTGTTTCTCTCTGCAGGCAGCCTCAAGTCTCCGGACCAGAACATCAAACACAGGTAAAACATCACAAACACTATCCAGGATTCATGTACAAAGTTTAGTCATAGAGAAATAGGTTCAACTATAAGAAGTATTTGAGTTTAAAGGTCATTTATTGAGTTGAAAGGTCAAACTTTTGCTTTATCTGGCTCCTAGTTTGCTGCTTTTTAATATTTCATGTTACTTATCTTTGATACTTTGTTACCTTTGTCCTGTCAGTTTAGTTTAGATAAAATAACAGTAGAATTAATTGAATTGTTTGTTAGTTGCAGTTACATTTTACTGTTACAACAAAGAATCCAACAAAAATATTGCAGCCAAACCTTATTATCCTTTTTACATGCGTGTGATTGTTGTCATGTGTTGGATTGAGCCCCCCCCCCCCGCACCTTTGAGGAGGAAGAGTTCAAACGGCTAATGACTCTGAGAAAGATGCTGAGCTTTTGAATTCCAGTATCATGGGGCGTTGTGGGTTATACAAAAAACTTGTAGAAGAAGAACTCCATGGAGGAGCTTTAATGACACACACACACACACACTCGCCCCCGCTTGCAGCACACCTGGAGACACCACCTCTGACCTCGGGCTCAAGATGATTAACGCACAAACACTAGGGGAGATATTAAAGCCACGCTTGTTTTCCTGTAAACCCCTGAGTTGATGCTGGTGCAGCCTGACCAAACTCCTTTTTTATATTTTATTACACTGGTCTTACATCACTTTTCTAAATTTCTGACATTAAAGCTTGTATCAGCCTGAAGATGTGACGTAAACCTCACTAATGTGACCAGGATGTGACAGAGAGTCCTCATTAACTGAGCTCAGTCAAGCCACGTGTGTGTTTGTGTGTTGACGTGAGTGTGTGTTGGATCTGAGCCCGCGTGCTAATTGGCTAATTCAGATAGAAATCAGAGGCTTTCTGTTCCAGCTGGTTGGGAAGTCGTAAGTGGCCGTTAACAATGTGGAGAAACGACCGCTCTGTTGACACACGAGCCGCAGTCAGAGCGTCGCTATGCCGGCTGCTCTAGATAACCAGGAGTTTCCCCATTGTTTATTTCCCATGTTTTCATGTTCAGCGATGCTCTATTTTCCTTTTTTTCTATGAACATGAACTCATTCTCCACCACTGAAACTTAACTACAAGAACAACTCAAACCAACTTTGCCTCTCTGGCCCCTTTAAAGCTCCTACATCGTTTCATTTACAAGCTTTTTATGAGAGATTAGTCGTCCAAAGGGATTTAGATTTGGACAAACGTCATCAAATGACATCTGTGGCTAAATCGCTACACAGACAAGCAACCGTCTCACTCTCATCCAATCTGATTAGATCAAAGTTTTCTGAAGATCGTGTCCCACCAGTAGGAGGTGCTGCAGAGACAGATATGTTTCCTGTCAGGATGAAGTGAAGATTACAGCAAACTCTACCCAAAACTTTATAAAAGTTCCCTCAGTGTTCAGTGACCTGCATCTAGCAACAATATCAACAACTGAGAAGAGTCCAAGTTAATGATGTGAAACAGAAGCTCCTTGCTCAAGGGCACGGAGGAAGCGCGGGATCGGGGCGTCGCACGGCGCCATGACGCCATGAAGCCATGAAGCGATCTGCTGGCTCACATTAAAAATATATCCACACTAATTATTAACAGAAAACAACAAATGAATGTTTTACACATCTGAACTCCTTGGAGGGAACAGAACGTTCTTCACTTCATCCTCACGCAGCCTAAATTCATTATTCATCCCAGCCAAGGAATAAATTGTGGCCGCCAGCCTGCGATTGAACCGGAATCCTGGGCCGCCGCGACCCGACGACAACACGGAGATAAAGATGAAGGACGCTCGCTAATGATTGCAATTGGGTTAGGACGGCTGAGAAATAACAAGTTATGTATGTGCAGAGAGAGAGAGGATGGTAATGAGAGGGAGGGGGGACGAGAGAAAAGAGAGAAGGAGAAGAAACGGAGGAGTGAGGGATGAAGATGAAGATGAAAGCTGATTTGCTACTCTTGTTTCCACTTTAGTAGGTTTTCTGCAGCAGTGAATAGGCGTGAGTGCGTGTGTGTGTGTGTGCGTGCGTGTGCATATTTGGGATTTTGCTCCCTCCACCTCACACAGTGCCACAGAGAGAGAGAGAGAGAGAGAGAGTGAAAGCGATCGATAGAGAGTGAGAGAGGAGAGAGAAAGACACTCAGAAAGAGAGAGAGGAAGAGAGAGCCACACTCAGAGAGACTTGGAGATAGAGAGAGAGATCGATAGAGAGACAGAGAAAGACACGCACTCAGAGAGAGAGAGAGAGAGCGAGAGAGGGAGGGAGAGAGAGAGAGAGCAGTCACATGTAGAGAGGAGCGAGAGGAGAGCCGGAGCAGAGGAGAGCTGTCAGGCTGGAAGGAGGCAGCACAGAGACCACTTTGCTTCTTGGAATACAGGAATACTTTACCCTCTGAAGCCCACACACACACGCTCTCACACACAGATGGTCAAGTGTGTGTGTGTGTTACCTTTTTAAGTGAGGAGCGCTGAATCGTTTCCAGGACCTGGACTGTGAAGAAAGTGTGTGTTTGGAGACGGCATCACAGCAGTTTGGACTTAACTCTGGACTAAGTGTGTGTGTGTGCGTGTGTGTGTGCTTTTGGATTCAGCAGTGCACCTGAACGCAGCTCTGAATCTGAGAAACACTCTGCATCTCTGCGTCTTGGGATTGTTTTGATTTTGCCACATTTGGACTCAGCTTCACACTCACAGCGAGTGTGTTTGTGTGTGTGTGTGTGTGTGTATGAGTGAGATGAGGAGGAGGATGTGCTGGCTGGTGACGGCGGTCCTGGTCGCCCACCTGGGGTCCACCTTTACGGGGGCATGGAGAGCGTCTCAGCCCAGACTGCAGTTCACACACTCGGGTAAGAAGACGTCTTGTTTTTCTCGTTTCCTCTCTCACTGTCTCATACATCTGTCGCTTTAGTCTCTCCACACACACACACACACACACACACACACACACAAGCAGGTGAGGTAATTACACACTCTCCTCCCTCCTCCCCCCTCTGGTAAAGCCCACGCATTGTTAGGCGCTACACGGCAGACTAATTATACCTCTGACTTTTTTGTCTACCTGTCTCTGTCGCCGTGTCCCTCATTGTTCCACGCCGCCTCTTTGTCTCTTCCTCTCCTCCTCTCCTCCTCTCTTCCTCTCTCTCTTGACACCATGACCTTTGTTGGGTTTTGGACATGAATCCCTGGTCTTTAGGCCTGTCAGGACCGCCCGCACACCTACACACTGCTGCTGGTGTCAGACGGTGCTCTCCTAAAGGACAGGAGCAGAAACACAAGTAAAGGTAGAGAGAGTCAAAGGTTTGCTGGTTGTAGTTTCTCTGAAGTGGGACTTGCGATGGTTCTCTGGTTGGTTGAAGTTGAAACCAATGTTTTTAAAACCCAACCTCGGAGGCTGTCGCTTTGAGCTCCACATTGTGACGGACAGGTGTCGTCAACGTTTTATAGGCTAGGACAAAAATGGAGTACGGTGGACCCGAGTGGAGTGCCGCCGTCGTTCTGTGGAGCAGTACGGAAGAGGGAAGAACTCAGTAAAGTTCAAAGGTCACATGGACACAAACAGGGACGGAAGGACTGACTGAAGGAACCAAACACCTAAAGGAAACTTCCTCCAACACATCTGAGCTGAAGCTGGGACACAAATCAACACAGAAACCAGCTTCACTTTACTTTTCGGTCTCTCTCTCATTTATTTCTTGAAAAATAAAAAATGCTACATTCTTTGTGATCCAGAGCCAGAAGGAGCAGTAGATCCAGAACTCAGTGGACGAGTCATACGTGTCCTTCTGGGCTTCAGTGGTTGAGTGTAGTTGGATTCTTCACATGCCTGTAAACACACTGAACCGTAGCTTCCGTCCTGCCACAGAAGGTTCTGGATGCTGTCTGAGTCACATCAAGATGCTTCCTCTCCTCTCATTGGTCCGTTCATCGTCCCTCTCCTGCTAAATCAAACGGAAGTTCTCAAGTGCCCAAACGTCCCCTCAGGACTGTGTGTTAGTTTTTAGTTACGACGGTCTGATGGCAGAAGTCCCAGATCCAGAGCGCCGTGAAGCTCTAATTAATTACTGCTCTGGCCGCCGCTCTTCCCTCCACTAGATTTCATCAGAGCGAGGCTTCACTTCTGGACGGTCATTTCAGTGAACAGAGACTTGAGCTGCCCTCCTTCTCCGCCTCGTTGAAGACACGGCGGTGGTGGAATCGATGTGTAAAGGGCGTGGCCTCCCCCGATGGCTTGTTGGTGGAGAAGAGGGGCGGGGCTTGACTCTCTGGAGGAGTCCGGGCCTTGACCTCGTAGGTTAGAACGA
>NW_027467098.1:52500-67500 GCF_046128005.1 Genypterus blacodes
TAGAAGAGACACTAAACTATTATTATACCACAGCAGAGCGGAGCAGATGAAGATGCTTGCAGAGAGATTAGCTTCCTCCTCTTCCCCCATTATTCAGAGGCCCTGATTGCATTTTCCCCGCAACCAAACTCTAGACGTGAGGCTCGCCCATGAAGGGGGCTCGGCGCTTCAGGGGGTTTCTCTCCTCGTGGACAGAAGGCGAACGGAGTCCAATTACCTCCCTGCTTTGGTAACAGCAGCTCGTGACAACAGTGGACACGCTGTAAAGTGACCCTGGAGACGTCTGGGCTCTTAATATCAGAGGCTATCAGGCTTTCTTTAGCCTCCAGCCCCTAATTAAGCAAAAACCGCAAGCTTCACATTTCATCCATTTCCCTTAAGTATTCATTTCCTCCACTATTCCCTCCTGTCAATAATCTAAAGTTTTTCACCTTCCTCTTCCTCCAGCACTCAGCCATTCTCTTTCCTAAACGACGATGTTCTGTCTGTTCTTTGTACACACACACACACACACATCCATATATTTCTCACAGCATTCCTTTCCCTTTAGCTCCATGAGGGACTTTAATCCACAAAGGCACACTTGACTTGTAGACCAGCTGCGAGCCAGAACCAGATGGGATCAGCAGCATTAAGACCCAAGTAGACCCACTAGTTTAGCCCATTAGCTGTAGATTAGGGCGGCCGGAGACGCAGGATCTTAGCTAGCAGGAGTTTGGTCCCTAAATGTAAAGAACAGCGTCGCCTCTACAAAGACCACGATTACCGTACCACGAGTTTGGTTCTTTGGTCTACTCCAGACCTCCACAGAGGTGTAGTTGTTTCCTCCCTCTGGGTTCTGGACCCAGCACTCTTACTCTGCTGTGTTGGGTTGAAAACGCTAAAAAGCAGCTCGATGTCACTTTGCTAACATGTTGCTTACTACATGTAGCATCTGATATGAATGAAGCCCAATCACCCCAGATGGGACTCGAACCCACAATCCCTGGCTTAGGAGGCCAGTGCCTTATCCATTAGGCCACTGGGGCTTGTCTGCATTGCCTACTCTATGTCGTCGTCCGCTCGGGCGCCCCCAGCCCAGTGGAAGTCGCCGGTGTGGTGAAAGCGCTGAACCGGGGTCTCTTAGGGGGGCGGGTGAGGGCTTGACCAGACTTGGCCTGCTGGGAGTTGTTGGGATCGGTGCAGGTGAAGGAGCTTTGTGGCATCTGGTGGTAGAGGTCCTACCTGCTGTGAACTCTGTGTGTAGTGTTGTGCGTGCGTGTCGTTAGGTTAATACCCAGTGTGGTTTATGGGATGGCGTGCTCGTTAAGATGTTAAAATCCCTTTAACTGCTCTCAGATTTAGATTTCACCTTTTGTGTAATTTGGCCATCTTGTTCTATTGAAAGTTCCCATGTATTTGGAATGTTCTGGCCTGTGTGTGAAGGAGTGTGTGGTGTGGAGTGTGTCCAGGGGGTTGAGGTCAAAGGTTCCACTCCCACTCCGTCCCTGCTGATGGCCTCTCTGACATCTCTGCTTTATTAAAAACTGAGAGGGGAGGAGAGGAGAGAGATCTGATGAGTCTCACTCTGGACGGCGGCCCAGTTCATGGCAGTAACACACTCTCAACGCCACCATGGAGCCGTTTAGGCCGTTAGACATTCAGCGTTTGGCTCCAGAGCGCTTCAGCAGAGTGGAGTCTTGATGTGGCTTCGGTTGGAGACTCAGGTCCTGAAGTGAACTCGTAGGATCTCCTGCCGAACGCCAACAACAACTTGATTTGATAGAAATGTGTAGCATGAAGCGGCAGACCAAAAGCTCTGACCTTTAACCCTCTGTAGTAGAGATGTGACGCTCCCAAAGCTGCGTAAACAACGACAGACCGCAGGAATGTGATGTCTGACTTTTCTGGGTGATGGGAAGATCAGACAAGAACCACAAAAGGATGGAAATCGGACTTCCTCTTCCTGTGTAAACACGGCCAGAACTTAGAGAGAAAATAAAGAGGATGTAGAGCGGCAGATAACACAAACGGAAACCCATGAAGATGATAGTAAATACGATCGTGAAAGGTTAGCGCTCCCTCAGATGAACAGAGGTGACATCATCGCTGCTGTGGATCCGGTCCTCAGACTCAGACTCAGATCTTAACCGGGCCTTTCGTTGTGTTTGTTCTTATTGACTTTGAGTTTCATTATAAATGCAAGTTTTTGTGCGGCTTTCATGCTTCTTGCTGTATGTATTCTATGAGATGCTGACTGTCAGAGTTGTATTTTCCCTTCCTTCCTTGCTTCCTTGCTTGCTTGCTTCAGTGGTTCACAGCATTAGAATACATGAATGCATCTGATTGAGTTGTCCTGTGTTAGTTGATGTTGTGTTGATGTGGGGGGGGGGCGTGGCCTGTACAGCTGTCTGAATGAGGGTCACAGATTGTGCTCTTAAATGAGCTCTGGGTGTGTTTGTACACATTCATACATGAGTCTTTCTGTGGCAGTGATTGCTCTCTTAAATCAGCTGCTGACCTCACTGAGCAGCGATGATCAGCTGCTCTCTGCGTGTTTCTGTGTCGTGTCATAGGAGTCCTCTCTGCCAGGAAGGATGATTGTTGTCTCTTCTGAGTCGTAAATCTTTAGGTTCTGGCTCTGAGAGCACACACAGATGTTTGAGTCCCCTTGTTGGATGGTTTCTGCAGTCAGAACCAACCTGAGCCTCTGGGCAGAGCTAGCTTGCTTCAGTAAGAAGTTAGCAGAGGATGGTTTCGATCCATCGACCTCTGGGTTATGGGCCCAGCACGCTTCCGCTGCGCCACTCTGCTGTCAGTCACAAGGGAGCACAAATCAGAGATGATGGCAGTGTTGCAGAGTATGCGACAGAAAAACATAAGGTAGAAGCTCTGCACCCCAGATGGGACTCGAACCCACAATCCCTGGCTTAGGAGGCCAGTGCCTTATCCATTAGGCCACTGGGGCTGATGTACTATGTAAAAGGCGTGTTTGAAAATTCTAAATGAGCTGGGCATCACCGGGCACACTGAGTGTGATCACTGAACCTTCCTGGATACAGAAAGATGGAAAGACAAATGAGATTGAAACCTCAACACTGAACAGTGTGTGTGTGTGTGTGTGTGTGTGTGTGTAGCTGCATAGCCACCAGCTGAACAGTCTGATGATGATGATGATGAATAATCAGAGGGGCTGAGGTCAGAGGTCAAGTGGTCCACGTGGGTCTGGTCTGTCTGTGACACAGACCAGACCAGACTTGTACTTGTGAGTGAACGAAGAGAATTTTCCTGTGAGTGTGAGGAGGGACTAAGGTGTGTGTGTGTGTGTGTGTGTGTGTGTGTGTGTGTCTTTGTTCCCAGGCTTCTGCAGGCCTCCCTCACAGTAATTGCAGCAGTAATTGAAGTGATAACCCCATTTCCACAGGAAACGTGCCCCGGTTTCCTCGCCTCCCTCCGGTGGCGCAGCCCGCTAAGTCCTCCCTCTGGGAACGCTGCACCAGACAGTTAAGGTTCCCTGGGGCTCTGTGAGCAGACGGACAGACAGACAAAGAGAGACATGCAAACTCAGACACACACATTAACAGAAACACACACACACACACACACACACACACACACACACACACACACGCTGTAGTTTTAATGGAGGAGATGAATGCTAGATGTGGTAGCATAGGAGGAAGAGCCAGTGTGTTGTAGGTCCCGCCCCTGGGTTGAGAAGATCAGTCAGAGAAGATGGTTTTGATCCACAGACCTCTGGGTTCAGGGTCAGTCAGCTGTTAATCACCTCAGATGGGACTTGAACTCTGGTTTAGAGGCCACGGGGCTCAGATGTGTGTCAGCTCCTGGCCCCGCACAAAGGAGAGATCAGGGCAGTTGTGTTGCCAGGTTCTG
The DNA here is from genome assembly GCF_046128005.1 of Genypterus blacodes. Classification (NCBI taxonomy): domain Eukaryota; kingdom Metazoa; phylum Chordata; class Actinopteri; order Ophidiiformes; family Ophidiidae; genus Genypterus; species Genypterus blacodes. The sequence goes on from NW_027467098.1 coordinate 56,374, forward strand.
GTCTTCAGTGTGGTAAAGACTCAGCAGCTCCATCATGGAGTCCCTCAGGAGTGCAGATTAAACCTGGCTGGCAGCAGAGGATGGCTTCGACCCACTGACCTCAAGGTTACGGGTCCGGGACACGTCTGCTGCTAATCACCCCAGGAGGGACTCAAACCCACGCCCCCCTGGATTAGGAGGCCTGGGACTGATTATGTGATTAAACCTGAGACGGGCCACAGTTTGAACACATTTAACTCTAAACACTTCTGATTGGATTCATTGAGTTGGACCCCAGTGTGCATCAGTGCCAAGTTAGTAGGACTTGGCTATATTTTATCATGCGCCTCTATGTGTGTGTGTGTGTGTGTGTGTGCATTGATGTGTGTGTCCCTGTGTGTACCTATGTGCAGTAATGCAGGAATGTTCTTAGCTGCATCACACGCCACACATTTACTCTAATCACATCCAGGTCCATCAGAACTCCCATGACCAGGAGCCTTTAATCTAATGTTCACCATGGATAAAAATACCACACACACACACACACACACACACACACACACACACACACGCGTGCACACAGGAATCCATACATGTTTGTGAATGCAAGAACATCAAAACAGCCTCACACAGGAAAACATAAACCAAGCAGAAGCCTGGGCTGACATAAAGGACCCATTCACACACACACACACACACACACGCACACACAACGTGACAAGTGTGTGTGTGTTGGCAGGATTAAGTTTTACCTTTTCAGTTCTTTTGGTCTTAACTTTCCCCCTCTTTGATTCTTAGCGACAGGAGTCAAAGGCCAATTGGCTCAGATCAAAGGTCACGACCCTAATTGACCTTGCTGTCAACTTGAAGTTGATAAGAATGGCTGCACACAGCAGGCGTGTGTGTTCATGTGTGTGTGTGTGTGTGAGATCAGTTTGTGCTGCTTTCATTGTAAAAGCTGAAACAGAAGAGAAAAGAGATATTTTGATATTTTGTTTTGTTTCTAGCAGTCATAAAGTGTGTGCTCGGGATGAAGTGTTAGATAATCATTAATCTGGTAGAGGAAATTAAACCTGACTACAAACCAACACCGAACCTGCGTGCAACAGCTGGGCCCTCAGCCTGGTGGCTGCACGTTCATGTAGCAGGTAAAGTGAGCATAACGAGCTCACCAGGCCTGCATGAGGACCAGCTGCTGCCTCTGGTCGTCACTCATGTTATTTAGAGTGCTGTTATTTGTGCTGCATTGGCCCAATTCTGATGTGGCCTGCTGGGAAAACTCCCAGTTCTCCCAATGGTCACAGAAATGAGAGACATTGGCAAAACTCCGGCTCCAGTGCAGGTGCAGATGTGATGATCTGTGCTGGATTCAGCCACGCCTCCAGCTCACAGCAGCAGAGTCACAGCACATGGAGCTTTATGGTTTCTGTGTTATACATTAATGATGCTAGTAAACAGTATGTTCTTGTATTTCCAGAACTTTAAACTGATCTCCCAAACCTAAACATTGTGTTGTCTTAAAAGGTTTCTATGACCCAAACCCTACACCTTACTGAGCACACACACCTTTTAACGTTTCATCTCTAGTTGTTAATGTTCAGATTCATTTGCCCTATTGAGGAGAAACGTTATCTGTCACTAAGTACATGGTCTTCTTCTTACGCTCTGTAAACCACATCTAACTTTGCGTCCATGGCCTGCAGATGACCTGAGACTATGTTGCTATGGTGACACATGTGGACACCAGGGATTGGCTGAGGCCCATTATTGGTTCTCATCCAGTTGTAGCTTGCAGAATTATAGATATTTAACAGTTTATATGAAGCGATTTAATAAAAACCAGAAGAACAATTATGATAATATTCCGCTTGTTTTTCAATCACTTTGCACAACTGTAGAGGTTTAGTTTGTAATGTTTGTGTCTGCTCTCTATCTCTGAGCCGTCTGATGAGCCTCTTCACTGCACTGTCACACCGCACAGAAGTCTTACAGACGTATTATGTGAGAGTTAAAGTCAATATCTGTAAACACTGAGCCTTAATTCTAAAGTCCAGCTCTTTGTGTGTCAGCGTTCTGAAGGAGCCTCTCTGTTCCTCTGCCATCAGACTGAGTGCTCACGGCTCACGAGGCACTTTGGATTGTTTGGAGGGGAAAGTCCATTTCAGTTTACGAGTTTTGTGAAAAGGCTTTTTTGCAGCGGCAGATTAAAATCCCCCCGGGCTCCATTACAATCATCACAAGACACTGAAGGAGTCACAGCGTCCATTCACAAGTCACCAGGCGCTATACGACCTGAAGTGACCGCATGGACGCAGCTACATGGTGATTAGACTTCCATATCTTGGCGCAGACTTGTGTCTTTATTACCTTAAATTAATCGGTGTGTGTGTGTGTGTGTGTGTGTGTGTGCCACTGATATCCAGATCCCCAGAGCCCCTCATTAAGTAAATTGCTTTGATGTCCTGGAAAAACACTCCATTATTCCTAACTGCCCTCTGTGTTTGGGCCAAGGTGTTGATGAGAGGTGTTGGCCAAGTCATTCATCTGCTCTGTGTGTGTGTGTGTGTGTGTGTGTGTGTGGAGGCAACAAGGCCAAGAGACACCCCTCCACATGCATACCCCCTCACAAATTATGTCGGCATGGTTGCTGTTGCCAAGGAAACCCTCCCAGGAGTAAGGGTGGGGTGGGTGCAGCTGGTGTTTCACGATTGAGTCAGGGCGTGTGTGTGTGTGTGTGTGTGTGTGTGTGTGTGGTGGAGAAAAGAATGTGTGTTTTGCCACTGTGAAAAGAGCCATTCATCTTGGTGAGCTCAAGATAGGAAACATTTGACGAGGGTGAAGTGTTCCAAAAATGTGAGGGTGTGTGTGTGTGTGTGAGTGTGTGGGACAAAGAGAGAGGGAAGCGGGTGGTCTGTGTGTGTAGCTTCTGTGTGTGTGCTCTGTCTAAATGATGTGTCAATATTGGACATGTGCTGCTGCTTGATGGTTGTGTACATGTGTGTGTGTGTGGTTGTGTGTGGGTGTGTGTGTGTGTGTGTGTACAGTTCTTATATCTAAAGCTCATCTGGAAAAATGAAGAGCAAAGAGCCCAAACTAGGTCACTGACCTGGTTTTGTTTTGGTGGATCATAGTGTTGGGGAGATGTTTGGTGTTCCCTCAGCTCAGTGACCTTCAGGACCTGAACCCAACCCCCACTTAGGGTTTGGTTTGTCAGGACACATGCATACATTTAAAGGCACACACACTTATTTTGGTTTGAACTGTATTCTTATACACCTGTTTGCTCTATCTGTATGTGTGTGTGTGTGTGTGTGTGTGTGTGTGTGTGTGTGTGTGTGTGTGTCAGTTCTCCACAGCAGATCAGGGTGCGGCCCCTCCTCCATCACGCTGATGTAATGAGGTGCAGAGTGAGGCTCTGTGGTGCTGCTCTGTGGTGCTGCTCTGTGGTGCTGCTCTGTGGGGCTGCTCTGGAGTCTGACACAGAGGCTGAACCTCTCTGCTGCTTCACATTCAATGAAGTTTTGACTTTCTCATTGAAATAATTAAGCTCTCTCTCTCTCTTTCTCTCTCTCTCTCTCCGCTCTCTCTCTGCTCTCTCTCTCTCTCTCTCTCTCCGCTCTCTCTCTGCTCTCTCTCTCCGCTCTCTCTCCGCTCTCTCTCCGCTCTCTCTGTGCTCTCTCTCTCTCTCTCTCTGCTCTCTCTCTCTCTCTCTCTCTGCTCTCTCTCTCTCTCTCTGCTCTCTCTCTCTCTCTCTCTCTCTGCTCTCTCTCTGCTCTCTCTCTCTGTCTCTCTCTCTCTCTCTCTCTCTCTCTCTGCTCTCTCTCTGCTCTCTCTCTCTCTCTCTGCTCTCTCTCTCTCTCTCTCTCTCTCTCTCTCTCTGCTCTCTCTCTGCTCTCTCTCTCTGTCTCTCTCTCTCTCTCTCTCTCTCTCTCTCTCTCTGCTCTCTCTCTCATGAAGGAGAGACTCCCTCAAAGTTTTTATCCTAGTGGTGACTGTGTGTTATTACAGTCTGAGGCCCATGAGGAGGAACTCTTTCACCAAGTTTCCTCTTCACCTGCTCCACACTGAGCGTGTTGTCCTTCTTCTTCTTCTTCTTCTTCTTCTCCCCTCTGTGCCTTCCTCTGTGTTCTCCTACCTCCGCCCCCGTCGTCCCCTCACATGTCGTCCATCCAGCCCTCATGTTTCAGCCCTCATGTTTCAGCCGTCATGTTTCAGCCGTCATGTTTCAGCCCTCATGTTTCAGCCCTCATGTTTCAGCCCTCATGTTTCAGCCCTCATGTTTCAGCCCTCATGTTTCAGCCTCAGTCATCACACCATTTCTCTCTGGCTCTCATCTCACTCTCTGCCTCTTTTTCATCACACCTCTCTCCCCCTCCTCCTCCTCTTCCTCCTCCTCCTCCACCCATCAATCTGTCATTTTCTCCCCTGTTATCACGCTGCCCCCGCCTCTCTTCCTCCCCTTCCTCCTCCTCCTCCCTCCCTTCTCTCTCAATCCCCCCGTCTGTCCATCATTCTCTGCCTCTGTCATCTCAGTGATATTTTCAGGCTCCGCTCGATCTCCGCCTGTCCTCTCCTCCTCTTCCTCCTGTACATCTTCATCATCATCAATCATTTTTCCAGGTTGCACATGTTTTTCCGTCAGGATTTCTCTCGCCCTTCATCTCAACTCCTCCTCCCTCTCCTCCTCCTCTGTCCTCTTGTCATTTCTGACATTTTACCCATTTTCATCTCGACCATCAGACTCTGCTCCCTCTTCTTCCTCTCCTCCCTCCTCTGCCTCTCCTCCCTCCTCTGCCTCTCCTCCCTCTTCTTCCTCTCCTCCCACCTCTGCCTCTGTTCATCCGTTGATTAAGCTACTGTAAAGCTACTGTAAAGCTACTGTAAAGCTACTGTAAAGCTACTGTAGTTCAGGCTAATCCTCAGAAATGCTCACAGGTCTTTTCTTCTTCAGGGAACCAGGAAGTCCCCTTAATCATCCCACCTAAAACCTCCGTGTCCACCAAAAGGTTTCACAAACTCTTGCTAACGTGCTAACAGGCTTAGCGTCTGAGCGCGGCCTCGCTCTCACCCCCCCGTTCCCTCGCTCGCCAGCTCCTCAGCCATCCGTCCGCTTCCATCCTGTCTGTCATCGCTTCACGCTCCCTCTCAGCGTCTCGTCTCATCGCTTCTCTCAGCCGGTCGGATCAATCTCCCACATTGGATGGGCGTCCCGCTGCTCGCCATATCTGTCACTGTCTCACTGTCTCTCTGTCTCTCTGTCTCACTGTCTCTCTGTCTCTCTGTCTCTCCTGTCTGTCCCTCTTTCCCTTCTCACCCATCAGCATATCTCATTCCCCTCCTGTCTCTCTCTCTCTTCTCCACTGCTCTGTTTCTCTCTGGCCTGACACAGAGGAATGGAGAGTCGTCCATCACGTTCCTCTCTGGAGCCCACATCTGCTGCAATCTACTGTCATTTTCTATCTCACCACACAAGTTTCCACAGCGGGCAAAGCTGCAGACTCAAGTGAGCGACGCAGCGAGTGTGTGTCAGCAGAATCACACGAGTTTAGACGGGGCACAGTTTGGTTTGTGGGTCTGAACGTGATGAGCAGAGCAGAGGAAGGTCCAAGGCAGAGAAAGTATCTCTCTCTCTCTCTCTCTCTCTCTCTCTCTCTCTCTCTTCTCTAAGGCTTTTAAGGCACAAAGGTGAGGAAGGTGTGTAGACGAGCGGATTGACACGACTCTGATGTTCCTCAGGTGTACATGAAGTATTGAGAAGGAGAAGTATGAGTTCACGTCTGACTCCAATGATCTCTACCTGCTTTCATTCAGTGTGAGTGACAGCCCTGGGTTCTGTTCTGTTCTAAGTGGAGCAAAGCGTCTCCTCGTGGATTTCTTCCCGCGGTCGCCTCGCCTGATCGCTCACTCCTTCCATGTCCACGTCTTCCTCGCCTCCATGGCAGCACTGAGTCCATGGAGACGCAGCGGCCGGCTCCAGTTTCAGCGAAGCGGTGCGCTGTGGTGCAAACAATGCAGAGAATGCTGCAGAAACATGAAGTCCAAGGAAAAACAAGCTGTGTGTGTGTGTGTGTGTGTGTGTGTGTGTGTGTGTGTGTGTGTGTGTGTGTGTCTCCTCTCCATAGTTGTCATAGTTTACGTGGTGCAACAGTGTAATCATCTGAAAACATTCAATCTGTGCTCTCGTTATCTCTGTATCATGCAGGCTGTCTGGAGATGCAGTGAGTTACCCTGTGTGTGTGTGTGTGTGTGTGTGTGTGTGTGTCCTGTGTGATAGGACCAAACACTGCAGGACAAACAAACCTCTCACACTGATACAGAGCGATGTGATAGAGGGTCAGTCAGTGAGCAGTCGTTCTACTTCCAGACTGCAGCCGTTTTCACTCTGTGTGCATAGCGGTGCTGCACCAGCCGAGCGCAGAAGCCGGTCCGTGCGTTTGTTCGTGCCTCACAGCAGTGCAGAGGTTTCAGAATGAAGCCTTTAATAAGTGACAACTGAAAATACACGCAGGTCAACTCTCTGCAGCGCTCTGACGTCTCTGGTTGTGTTGTGAAAGTTTAACGAGCAGCAGCCACATGTGCACACGGGCTCAGAGAGAGAGACCCACCAGTTTGTATTTGATGTCTATTTCCACTCTCACTCCCACACACAGCTGCACACTTCTTCTTCTTCTTCTTCTTCTAGCTGTGAAGCCGCCGCCGCCGCTGACGTTTCATCTTGATCATTTCCTCCTGGCTTTGTGTTTTCAGAGCTGATCCAGAATGGCCGCCTGCTCACGCTGCCCCTAGTGGCGGGCGACATACACTCCCTCCTGCCTGACGAGGACGGGCGGCGTCTTTACGTGTCCATGAAAGATAACCTGCTGTCTACGGGCCTGGATGACATCACACAGAACCCACGCAAGGTGAGAGCTGACAGACACACACACACACACACACACACACACACACAAGGGCACGTTCCAGGCCAAACAAGCAGGCCGCACCGACACACACACACAAACAAACACACTCTACATTTCTCTCCCAGTGAGGCGGATGTGTTGGAGTTATAATTGGACTCATTATGATGACACCCTTCCTCATCTGTTATCCTCTCTTACATCGCCCTCTCTCTCTCTCTCTCTCTCACTCTGCCCTTCCCACACACACACACACACACAGATGCTCGTTCTAACGGTGGTGTTACTGTGATGAATGTGTATTCCTAACTTCACCTGTTTGCTGTTTGAAATCACTCCAGGGTTCTTCAGCCAACGCAACGCCTCAAATCAACACGATGTCATTATTTACTGTGAAACATTCATCAGACAGGAGCACAAGAGAGGTTTCCTGTATGAAGGGGGGCGGGGTCAGGGCTCAGGGGGCGGGGATGTGCAGGTAGAAAGAGGCCGGTGACGTCACCAGCCCCACTCTGGCTGAGAGCGGGGGTCCAGCAGGTCACGTTATAGGAAACATGGACAGGAAGAAGCTCCGAGCGTAAACACACCACGGTCTGAACCCCTGAGGCCCGGAGGAGATGAGGGGAAGCACAAACATAACAAACAAACAAACCAGTCAGGCAAGTAAAAAAGTTTCACACCGCCGCTGTGAGGTGATTGACAGCTCCTGACGTTCCTCCGGGCAGGCAGGGTGAATTCTGGGCCGTGGCGAGGCAGCAGAGTGCAGAGTGGATGCTTTCATCTCACACAAACAGAGAGAAAAACAGACAGCAGTCAAGCTGGCCGGCCACCCACTCAGCCGGGCAGGCAGGCGGCCAGCAGGAGGCTCCGTGCTCCTCTCTCACCTCTGTGCCGCCTGGAGGGTGGTATGTTTCTGCGTACAGTATTTATAGTCTGTTGATGCTGTTTCTCAGGTCTTGTGTATTTTATTCCTCGAGGCGTTTAAAATCCACACAGAGCCACATTCTCTAAATTTCTGTTTCCCCTCTGTTTCTGCTCATCGTGCAGCAGAGTGATCTCAACCTCTGAGGACACACACACACACACACACACACACACACACACAGAGACCTCCCTCTGTTCTCCACATGAAACCAAACGCAGACCCTGCATGTGAAGCCTCACCGGGCCAATCAAACTGATTCTGACACAAAGAGGAGCGGGAGAGTAACCACTTCCTCCCGGTCTGTCCCGTCGTCGCCCCGCCGCCGCCGCCGCTCTCAGCAGCGTCTCTCTCTCCTTTGATGGAGACCAAACCCAGAGGTTCATGGAGAGTTCCAGTGGTCGCGTCTCTGTTCTGCACTTGTTCCTTTTCAGCTTCAGAAGTCAAATGATTCCCCTCAGGTCGTCTCACTGCCCGGTCTTATTGCTCCTTCCTGTTGTAGAAACATTTCCATGAGGCGCTGTCTTTACCTGCTGAGACTCCTTTGGTGGTGGTCCGTGTTCTTGTCACTGTGGTATTTGAAGATAAGGGAGAACGCGGTCTCTAATCTAATCTGATGATCTCGGCTTGGCGCTCGGCTCTGCGGCTCCTCCCCCCCCACATCCAGAAGCCCCCCCCCCCCCCCACTGCATCATCAGCTGTCAGCAAGCGCTCTTAAAAGAATCACTTTCAACAAATGTGTTGCTTTTTACGAGCAGAAATAGAACAAATCCTCCTGAGTGACGACAACGATCAGGGGAAATGTTTCACCTTACCTCCAAACACAAACATTATCCACCACTCGAGTACCCAGTATCATTAAGAATAAAGTTTAAATATTCACTATAAAGAGAAACAACATTTAAACCTGATAATTAAGTGGACTTCCGGGTTCCCAGAAATAAGGACCACAAGCTAGAGTGTCCAGTGAGTGGCCCTGGGTAAATGGAAGCCATGGATGGGGGGTAGTTACTGTCCTTAGTATCTCTGCGCTCCAGTCTATCAGTGCTGCAGTAACAAAGCAGCTTCATGTGTTTGTCTTCTGTAGTCTCTTAGGATTGTTGGTCCTGAGAACAGAGCGAGTGTACAGGTGACTGATACACTGAAACCTTTCACCTCAAAGCAGCAACTTTAATGTGTCTCCACCAGGAAATGTGTCATCATGTGGTATGTGAAGATAAGAAAGGACCGTTTATGATTGTATCGATCTAAAGCTCCAGAGGAACGACTGAGGAAGAGGACATGAGTCATGGAGCCAGCATGACTCTCTCTCTCTCTGTCTCTCTCTCCTCTCTCTGTCTCTCTGTCTCTGTCTCTGTGTCTCTCTCTCCTCTCTCTGTCTCTCTGTCTCTGTGTCTCTGTGTGTGTCTCTCTCTCTGTCTCTCGCCGTCTCTCTCTGTCTCTGTGTGTCTCTCTCTGTCTCTGTGTGTCTCTCTCTGTCTCTGTGTGTCTCTCTCTGTCTCTGTGTGTCTCTCTCTGTCTCTCGCTGTCTCTCTCTCTCTCTGTCTCGGTGTGTGTCTCTCTCGCTCTCTTTTTCTTTTGCTCTGTCTCTCTCTGTCTCTGTCTCTCTGTGTGTATCTCTCTCTATCTGTCTCTCTGTCTCTGTGTGTGTGTCTCTCTCTCTCTCTGTCTCTCTGTCTCTCTCTTTCCCTCTCTCTGTCTCTCTCTCTATCTCTCTCCTCTCTCTGTCTCTCTGTCTCTGTGTGTGTGTCTCTCTCTCTCTCTGTCTCTCTGTCTCTCTGTCTCTCTCTTTCCCTCTCTCTGTCTCTGTCTCTGTCTCTGTCTCCCTCTCTGTCTCTCTCTCCCTCTCTCTGTCTCTCTGTCTCTCTCTCCCTCTCTCTGTCTCTCTGTCTCTCTCTCCCTCTCTCTGTCTCTGTCTCTCTCTCCCTCTCTCTGTCTCTCTGTCTCTCTCTCCCTCTCTCTCCTTGGCTTGTAGTCAAAGCATTAGGCTAATACCCGTTTTGTTGTGGTGGTATTGTGCACTGATTAGGTTTACTTGCACACAAACAGTTGGGTTCTAATGGGATTGAGCCAATAAAGAGAGGCATGAATGTTCTGTTGTTTTGATCAGGTCCATTATTCTCTTAGTCAGAGTGTTTGGGGGAAATTATTCCTGTGTTCTTGATGAGAACCAGAGCTCATTGTGAGTCTGAATGGATCTGCACTCTAACAGTCACTGCCAAAGGAAACTGGACCTGAGTCCAAGACAGAAATGAGGTTCTGTAATTGGTCCAGACTTCAGGGCCAAAGGTCACCAGACACAAGTTTAAAAAAAAGCTGAAGCTGAGAATTTGTATCCTAACTTCACCTCAACTCTGTCGGAACAGTTTAGGTGTTTAGTGTCCAGTGTTTGTGTCCATGTGACCTTTGACCTTTACTGGGGACGTTCTGCTGGTTTCTAGCCGCCTGGTCTAGACCAGGGGGCGCTGACACTCATTCCTGCTGGGTACTACTTCTTCTGGGCAAAGACAGTCACTATCCCCCACCCCTGTAGAGCAGTGCTACTGCAGTGGATTATGATCTTTATTTCAGGAATCCTGGAAGTCCCCTTAATTTTTTGCTTTTGTAATCATTAATAACATCTGACACAAAGTGAGTGATCAAGTTTTAATCACTGCCTGCTCTTTGTCATCTTTAATCAGAGTGTTAACAGCAGATTCTTCATTAAGCTCCTGAAGCTCATGGACCCGGTGGCTCTGTGCCTGTAGCATTAATTAGCCATGTAGCCTCCATGGCCGCTGTTTGGGCAGCTTGGCTGGTCGTCAGCGGTTTGGGGCGCTGCCAGTGGCTTCTTATTTAACTCTGCCTGAAGCCGCCTCTCTGTTTAGCCACAGAGGAGAGGCGGCAACATCGCTTCCTCTCTTCTCCATTCGTCATGTGCTTAGTCATGCTAGCTTTCCCTGCGAAGCCAAAAGCATTTTATTAGAAATGTGGACAGAGGAATGAACCGCTCTCTAATCACTCACATTCTCTCTCTCTCTCTCTCTCTCTCTCTCTCTCTCTCTCTCTCTCTCTGTGTGTGTCCTCAGCTGTACTGGCCAGCGAGTCCAGACCGTGTCCAAGAATGTCTCATGGCTGGGAAGGATCCAGAGGTGATTCAACACACACAAATGCACACACACACACACACACACACACACACACACACACACACACACACACACACACACACACACACACACACACACACACACACACACACACACACACACACACACACACACACACACACACACACACACACACACACACACACACACACACACACACACACGATTGCATAAG
>NW_027467098.1:72500-85000 GCF_046128005.1 Genypterus blacodes
ACAGCAGGCAGAATGCACTTGCTTGTGTTTATGAAGAGAACTTTTTTCTCATATAAATCTTTGTTCAAATGAAACACCTGAGATACTGCATCACTACCTGTCTGTGTGTGTGTGTCTGTGTGTGTGTCTGTGTGTGTGCGTGTGTGTGTGCGCGTGTGTGTCTGTGTGTGTCATGAGCGAGTTATAGCTGAGTAGACTTCAGCTCCTGTCTGCTGACACAGTGTGTGTGTGTTCTCAGGTGAAACCATGAGCAGCGTCACAGCTGGAACATAAATAACAACAAACATTCATCATCTGCAGAGAGAGAGAGAGAGACTCTAATGTTCATAACAGACGAGCTCGCTGCTGTCAGGCTCAGTGTCTGGGTTCTATAGTTTGAGTGACAGTTTGTACAAGTTCCACCTTAATACAGGTTTCCACTCAGTCACCAGCTAGTTTCTTTCTTTTGCTCTTAGTTAGTGAGTGAGTGAGTGAGTGAGTGAGTGAGTGAGTGAGTGAGTGAGTGAGTGAGTGAGTGAGTGAGTGAGTTAGTTAGTTAGTAAGTTAGTTAGTTAGTTAGTTAGTTAGTTAGTTAGTTAGTAAGTTAGTAAGTTAGTTAGTTAGAGTAATCTGTGTTTCCTTCAGTGTAATCTTCTACTTGTTGACTCATTCCTCTCCTTCCTGACAGTTTTGTTTGAATATGTGTGTGTAGTCCTGCTGACTCATCAGAGGATTCCTGAATGTTCCGCTCTGTTGCTTCTAGTCTTGACTCCTGGGTTTTGGCCACACACTCACGTTTAAGTGTGTGTGTGTGTGTGTGTGTGTGTGTGTGTGTGTGTCTGTTGTTGTTGTTTGTTGTGTGAATCATTTGTGGAGCTGTTATTCTTACCCAAACCTAACAGTGGGGTGGAGGTGGTGGATGTGTGTGTTGCCTTTATGGGAGGAGGCGTCTCTCCTTTCCTTCTGCTGCAGACTTTTGCAGTCCAGCTCACAGCAAAGGATCGTCTGCTATTTACTGCGGAGTGGTTATTGGAGTTGTTGTGGAGGCGAGTCATACTGTGAGGTCTAGGAGCCGGAGACAGACGCCTCTCTGTGGTCGCACCCACTGTCAGGACACCAGAGGTATTTCAGCTTCAGTTTTCCAGCATTTCTGTCCTCTCCTTTTGTCTGCGGTCCAACATTCCCGACGCGAGCCAGCACCCATATCCTGGCCTCTGGAGTATCCACATCTGATTGTGGGATATCAGGAAGAAAAGATGGGAGAGCAACAAACAGGAAAGGAAGAGTGTTTGAGAGGACATATCTGTGGTTAGGAGAGGAGATGAGGAGAGGAGAGGAGATGAGAGAGGAGATTGGGAAATTAAGATGACAAAGATGAACAATGGAGGCCAAGGGGAGCAGAAGACAAACAAGAGGAAGATGGGGATGAGGATTGAGGAAGGCCCGGGTGGGAAAGCTGAAGTCTGAAACGAGGCGGATGGTGAGCTCACATGCTGAGCAACGAGGAGCAAAGTGAGAGCAGATGAGTCGGTGATTTCAAACTATCACAGCAGGATAGAGACACTCAGGCTGTTTGAATTACTGCATAACACAGCACCACCACAAGGGAGAACCATTATACTGTGTTGATGTTCCTCTGAAGTAGTTCTACGCTGGACCCAAAGGTTCCGTTTGATCAATTTGATCCCCCTGGGGCTACAGGAGCCAGACTACCATCCAGCCTGGACTCACCATCGCCATCTGCCCTGGAAAAGCTCGCTCTAACTTTATGAGGAAAGGCTGGAAACACAGAAATGGAACATCTGCAATCAAACAATAGGCTGAGATCACCGGGGGAGTCAGAACCTACAGAACAAAGTGTAAGGAGCTGCAAGTTTACGCAAGAAAGAGAGAGACGGCGAGAAAGAGTGCGAGAGACCTGACTCCTGTAGGTCCCTGAGTGTTCCTGGGTAGTGGAGCTCTACATCTCCAGCCCTGATGGATCCATGTGGAGCAGCACAGCAGGTCTGACACTTAAGTGAGATCTCCTTTCATATTTTATCGGTGTCATTTCTGTCAAATCTGCCATTTTGGGAGGTTGAGCCTTTTGTTTTTTCTGTCCTATCATATCAAGAACATCCATTTTGCCCTTATTGGATAGTCGATAGGGCTGAGAGACAGAAAAGGTCAAAGGAGAGAGAGCTGATGAAGACGTATCACACACTCAGTCCCTGCACACACTGATCCTATAGCTCCTATAGATCAGACACACAGACAGGATGAATGCATTCACAGAGCCATTTGTTCCTTAATTGGCTCATCAGCAAAAACATTTCTCTTTGACTCGAGCGTAAAAACAACGGGGAGGAAAATTAATCATGTTGTGGCCTCCATTCAGCTCGTCCTATACACTGGAGTGTGTGTGTGAGAAGTGTTGGACCAGAGCCCGGCGTATGGGAGAGAGCAGGAGGGGGAGGTGGAGGTGAAGGGAGGAGAGGATGGGGCTGTGGGGAGAGAGGGGAAGGAAAATTGAGGGTATTCATGTCAGGGATTTGGAGTGGAGATGAAGGATGGAGGAAAGGGGCAGCGAGAGGAGAGGAGACGAGAGGAGAGGAGGGAGGATTAGGGCTATTGGCCAGAGGAGAGGAAAATTGGGAAAAATTATAGTGGTTTCGGTCACTGCACTTACTGTAAGATGGAGGAAGAGGAGGAGGAAAATATATAGGAATATAGGGAGGAGGAAGAGGGCAAAGCTGTGTAGGGAATTAAAGAGAGGAGGGTTGGAGCGGTGGTTTGCGGAAAGAGGGTGAAGGTGAAGAGGACGTATGAGCCACTGCTCACACATGGAGGAGGAAGATGGGGGGATTAGAGGAGAGGAGAGGAGAGGAGAGGAGAGGACAGTTCGGCCTGAGGGCTGAAGGAGACAAAAGAAGTCAAAGAGGACAAAGAGGTGCTGAGATGTGTTTATGAGCTTTGAGATTAAACGTTAGATGAAGATTATGAAACTAATTTGTTCCACGGCTGAGAGTTTGAACCCAGCGTCAATCAGTTTATCCACAGTTTAATAACAGTTTCTATACATTATATAAGAACAATGCTTCAATCAATAGATGAGATCAATCTAATAACTAATAACATTCAGTTTAATGAAGTAAAAGCATCAAAACCTGCAGGAAACAAGATCGAGTTTAATGATCCTACTTTTAGTCAATGACAAATAATCAAACAAACAAACAAAGTTCAGGCACATTTCCTCCTCCTCCTCCTCCTCCTCCTCCTTGTTGAGGTCAGAGGGATGCAGATAAACAAACACATTCACTTTAACGTCACACACTCGTCTTCAGTTTGACGACAGCAAAAAATATTTTCAGTTCAAGAGATCAGAAGAAAGCAGAGGATTGATTTTGACTCTGCGTTTAGTTTCCAGCCCAATAAATCACAACGCCTCACTTAATGACACTTTGGGACAAAGACGCGTCCCCTCTCCTCAGACGCCACAGTTTGTGCCAAAGCGGTGCGATTGATAGAGACGTCAAGATGGAGACAACAGTGTCGGCCAGAGGGGCCAGAGGCGTCACGGAGGAAATGATAGAGCGGCAGATGGAACAGGGACGATTGCCGAGGGGTGAGAGAGCAGACGAGATGGAGGCAGAGCTATTAGGATGAATGTAGACGTGAGGAGGAAGAAATGGAGTGGGAGGGCGTTTAGAAAGGTGACGGGGAGGAGGAGGAGGAGGAGGAGGAGGAGGAGGATGTTGGCATTCAGGTCGTCTGGACAGAAAGGGAGAGAGTGAAAAAGAGAAAGAGGAGAAAATTAAAAGCATAGGGGTGTTTGCCTGTGGGGGATCTGTGGCCACACAATTAAGAGGAGGAGGAGGAGGAAGATAGGGGCCCCAGGTCTGCGGGCAAGACAAGACTATCTGGCCTGAGGGGGAAACAATCCTCTTTTTGTTTGGAGAAGAAGACACAAGCACAATCCTCCTGAGAAAATAGGCCAGACAGATGGATGGACGGATAGATGGAGTGAGAGATAGAGGAGGGAGGGAGGGAGGGACAGAGACAGACAGGGAGGGGTCGGCCAAACTGGGAGACAAAGGCAAAGAGCGGCACCAAGAAGGATTATGGGAAGTCCAGGTGGATTAGAGGGCCAGCACAGGAGGAAGAGATAAAGGGAGAGAATGGAGGAAGACAAAGGAAAGACAACAGGGATGGACTGTTAGTGTAAGGAGAGAGTGAGAGTAAGACAGAGACAGAGAGAGAGTAAGACAGACCGAGAGAGAGAGAGAGAGATTCCCACAAAAACCCCACATTTTCCATTTAGTCAAAGTTTGGTTGCACTACAAAGCATGAACATGAGTCCCACACGTGTCTCATGTCTGCAGGATGAAACATCTCCTGTCCTTTGTCTCCATCCCTCCTGTTTCCCTGCGCTTACTAAAGATTAACGCCATTTAAAGCGGATAAAGTCACTCAAACCCCTATAAATCAAGTGGAGCGGAGGAGAAGTGGAACGTTACTAAATCAGGGGAGATTTAAAGCCATAACTCTGAACATTTGCCAAGCTGAGCTGTAAATAACCCCAGACGTCTTCATCAGCCCGAGGAAGAGAAACGCTGTGTCTCCCAGGTTGGTCCTGTCTCCTCTAGACGAGCAGAGGAGAAACAAACTGACTGTCAACGCCAAGAGGAGGAATCACAGATGTGCCTGCAGGGATCATCAGAGTCTGCACCGAGTCTGTACCAAGTCTGTACCACAGTCTGTACCAGAGTCTGTACCAGAGTCTGTACCAAGTCTGGACCGGAGTCTGTACCAGAGTCTGTTCCACAGTCTGTACCAGAGTCTGTACCAAGTCTGTACCACAGTCTGTACCACAGTCTGTACCACAGTCTGTACCAGAGTCTGTACCAAGTCTGTACCAGAGTCTGTACCAGAGTCTGTACCAAGTCTGTACCAGAGTCTGTACCAAGTCTGTACCAAGTCTGTACCAGAGTCTGTACCAAGTCTGTACCAAGTCTGTACCAGAGTCTGTACCAGAGTCTGTACCAAGTCTGTACCAGAGTCTGTACCAGAGTCTGTACCAAGTCTGTACCAGAGTCTGTACCAAGTCTGTACCAAGTCTGTACCAGAGTCTGTACCAGAGTCTGTACCAGAGTCTGTACCAAGTCTGGACCGGAGTCTGTACCAGAGTCTGGACCGGAGTCTGTACCAGAGTCTGTACCAGAGTACAGAGAATCTACATGGATTTGAAGGAATTCATTGGCGATTTCACAACATTGTAGGAGTTTCAAGTCATTTCCCTCCAAACTAGCTCCCTGACATTGTTTACTTTGGTACATTGGAGCATGTTGGAGATATTTGGCATTCATTTATGTTTTAAAAGTTTAATGATAGGTCCATAGTTTGCTCCATTGGCAGTAGAGGTACAGAACCCACACAGAGTGAGTCTGTTGGGTTGGGTTGAGTTCTCAGATGTTGTTCTTTGGCCTCTTTCAATGAAAACAAACAAAACAGTGATTGTTGTAAAGAGAAGAAGAAACCAAATCCAGCTTCCTTTAGATTCACCCCCCTTGTCCATGAGTACTGAAGGGACCGGCTGCACGTTGAGACAGACAGGTCTCAGACGTCTGTGGACCTGGTCTGGGTGGAGGTGCGTTCTTTCTCTCTGTGGCCCAGGAAGCCTCGGTCGAAAACGCTACAGGCCGTCTATCTTTCATCTGCTCTCAAATGGTTTCCACGCGGCAGTTAAACTTTGCTCTCAGGTTGAGGTATAAATCTCCTCTGCCCTGCCTTTGACTCTTACTTCATCTCTTTAAGGTGCTTTGCATGAAAGCGTTCACCAAACAGCACATAGATCATCCCAGTGTTATAAAGCTGACCTGCTGTGGAAATAAACTGTAAGAGCACAAAGAAAACAGAGGGATGATAAAGGGTTTGATCAATGGAGGGAGAGGGTGAGGAGGGGAGGATGAAAGAGGAGGGAAGCAGAAGAGAGAGAGTCAGAGATCCACCAGAGAAGCAAGCAAAGTGTTCTGTAAGCCAGTGAGGCACAAACAGCTGCTGTCACCGCACAGGAACACTCTGACAGAGCTTGGAAGGGAGTGAGAAGAAGCACAGAAACATGGACGGGTTACAGTAAAGGACCGTCAAATGAAGTAGTGATCATTTCATCAGTCTGTCTGTCTGCCTGCCTGTCTGTCTGTCTGTCTGTCTCTCTCTAATAACATTTAGCAGCAGTCTGGCTCTTAACCTTGTTGGTCTTGATTCTCTCTCAGGTTCAGATGTTTGTCTCCAGTTTCACTTTTTTTTGCTGCGTAGAGAAAAACTGCAAAGTGGAGAAATGAAGGAAAAGTGAGAGATGATATATATGATGAAATATATATCTATCTATACAGTATATATGATATATGATCCAGCCAGCTGACGGAGGCAAAGGGAAGCAAACAGGCAAACAAGACGTCTGCACTGTAGAGAGTGAGAGCAGAGAGAGTGAAGATGGAATAATGAAGGAGAGATTTATGAAGTAAGGATGAGGGAGTCAGCAGTGTGTGTGTGTGTGTACACGCTGCAGGCTACAGACTACCCACAGTCCTCTGTGCTCGGCTCTGATGGGCCTGCTGATTGTGTGTGTGTGTGTGTTTGCAGGTATGCGTGTGTGTGTGTGTTTCTATGTTGGATAAATGCGCTCTCAAGTCTGTCACTGTGTGTGTGTGTGTGTGTGTGTGTGTGATGAGATTAGGCTTCCAGCAGTGCGTTGGTTCCATGGAGGCCACCTGCAGCAGCAGGAATGACAGGAATGTGATACGCTTCATCATCTTCATCAACAACATCTCTGCCTCAGCATGGGAGAGGAGACGAGGGGAGGGGAGAGGAGGGGAAGGGAGAGGAGACGAGGAGAGGGGAGAGGAGGGGAAGGGAGAGGAGACGAGGAGAGGGGAGAGGAGGGGAAGGGAGAGGAGACGAGGAGAGAGGAGGGGAAGGGACAGGAGACGAGGAGAGAGGAGGGGAAGGGAGAGGAGACGAGGAGAGAGGAGGGGAAGGGAGAGGAGACGAGGAGAGGGGAGAGGAGGGGAAGGGAGAGGAGACGAGGAGAGGGGAGAGGAGGGGAAGGGAGAGGAGACGAGGAGAGAGGAGGGGAAGGGACAGGAGACGAGGAGAGAGGAGGGGAAGGGAGAGGAGACGAGGGGAGGGGAGAGGAGGGGAAGGGAGAGGAGAGGAGGAGAGGGGAGAGGAGGGGAAGGGAGAGGAGACGAGGAGAGGGGAGAGGAGGGGAAGGGAGAGGAGACGAGGAGAGTTGAGGGGAAGGGAGAGGAGACGAGGAGAGAGGAGGGGAAGGGAGACGAGACAAGGGAAGAGGAGACGAGGACAGAGGAGACATCTCTGCCTCAGAGTGGGAGAGGAGAGGAGGGAAGAGGAGACAAGATTAAACAAGGAGAGGAAACAAGGATAACAAAGATAGAAACATAGGAGAGGAGCAGAGATGAAACGAGGACACAACGTTCAGACTAAAGCCTTAATTCATAGTTGAGCATTGAGAGGTTAAACCTCTGTCCTCTCCCGTATTTATAGACGGAGAACAAAGGATCTCTTCTTCTTCTGCAGTTGTGATGGCAGGATACCAACATTCCCTGCTGTTATCTGTGAGAAAGGACAACAGAACCCTGGGATTCATGCAGATTTAAATAAACTGTGACAGCTGAAGTCTGATAACAACAAGAAGGAGCACAGCTGTCACTCACACAGAGAGAGAGAGAGAGAGAGAGAGAGAGGAGTCATGTTAGATCAGCCTGGTCTCCACCTGACCCCTCTCCTGTCCAGGTGTCTTATTGGCCCCGCCCACTATCAATCACACTCATGCACTTCATTCACAGGAGACATGTTTTACGTTGACAGCAGAGGTTTGTGCCAAGGCAGAGCGAGGGCTGAAGCTGGAGGAGGAGGAGGAGGTTTGATTTGTGAGCCTCTGATTTACTCTCATCTCCAAACAAACCAGTCAGCACCGCTCACAGGATGAGCACACTGAGCAGGAATGTGGGCGGGGCACGCAACCCCTGTGGCTCCGCCCTGTGGTCGACCTGTGAGAGTCTGAGGCCGGACAGATGACCGCTCTGTGTGAGGGACAAGAAGGGGCGGAGCTAAACAAAGAGGCGAGAATGCAGAGAGCCACGGAGATGGGCTGTGGTTGAGATGAAGAGAGTGTGTGTGTGTGTGTGTGCGCGCGGTGTGCGTGCGTGTGTGTGTGTGTGTGTGTGTGTGACAGCAGGTGTTGTTCTCCCGTGGCTCGGCTCACACACTGGGTCTGGTTATTAATGGATACAGATTCATTAGAAGGAGCCAGTCAGCCATGCTGCCAGCACCACCCATGCTATTAGTCACACAGTCAGACTGATGGATACACACACACACACACACACACACACAGTAGACAGCTGCAGACAGATTGCTGTGTACATGCAGGTATTGCAAACAAACACAAGCCTGTGCTCATCTTAATGACGTGTGCCTCTAACTTTACTTCTTTCTCTCTGCTTTCCTTCCTCTTCCTCTTCCTCTTCCTCTCCTTGTTCTTCCCATCCAGAGGACATCTTCATCCTACACGGGAAAGACAAGAAGAACCCTCTCATCTACGGCCTGTTCACCACATCCAGGTAAGACTGAAGCTGAGAGAGACACGCCGCTCAAATGATGATGATGATGATGATGAAGGTTTAGGTGTGGTTAAGTTCATCTGTACGCTCCCTCAAATCCTGACACGCTGTAAAAGGCAAGCATGGCTTTAAAAGACCGTGTGTGTCTGTGTCATCCTGTGTGTGTGTGTGTGTGCTGCGTGGTGTCACTGTGCGACGCCATATGCTTCTTCTTGTGTTGCTCATTCGCATGGCTGCACTCGTGTCCCCTCTGTGGGACTCACAGAGCGTCCAGAGCATCCCGTCACTGTGACTCGTGAATGAAACACTGAAGCTTCATTCAAGACGCTGAGACGGAGGAGGACCAGTCGTCATGTCAACACTCAGAGCTCTGTGACACTCGGCTGTAAAGCAGTGTGTGTGTCTGTGTGTGTGCCTGTGCCTGTGTGTGTGCCTGTGTGCCTGTGTGCCTGTGTGTGTGCCTGTGTGCCTGTGCGTGTGCCTGGGCCTGTGTGTGTGTGCCTGTGTGTGTGTGTGTGTGTAAATAGTTTCAGATTTCAGTTTGTGTTTATAGAAACCAAACATGCAGCACAACAAACATAATGAAAGCAGGACAGCATGGGGGAATGTGAAGTGTGTCGCACGCTCGACCGCAGAGATCTGGGTCTGCTGGGCTCCTGGGGATACAGGAGGACACAGCTGGACACAGCTGGACACAGCTGGACACAGCTGGACACAGGCACAGGGCTCAGGTGCTCCTCCTGTACCGGTCGGTCAGGGCGGCAGGATCTCAGGGGGGTTTGTGTTTCCAGACCATAAACCAGGTGAAAGAAGAAGAAACACATGGAAACAGAAACAGAAAGACAGATAAACACTCTGACGCACAACAGAACAGAACTTCATTAAAATACAGAACAGACACACAAAGCTGACAGGCCCCGTGTGTGTGTGTGTGTGTGTGTGTGTGTGTGTGTGTGCCAGACAGGAACACACACACACAGATCATGAAAAGTGAAACTAAAGTGAGAGAAAGCCAGGGTGAGTGTGTGAGTGTGTGTGAACCCTCCACAGACCCACAGTGAGGACGTGATGTCGTTTGAAGGAAGTGAAACGGAGGAGGAATCGCTCAGAGGCTTAAGACTTCCTGGAGTTCTGACTGAATGTAGGTCAATGTGACAGAGCTGTGATTCAGCTGAACTGTAAATTACCTCTAAGTGATAAAGGAGCAGGGGAGGAGGAGGAAGAGGAGGAGGAAGGTGCGACGGGGAGAGAATCTGACCTCCCTGCTGTCAGTGAGCTCCGTTCCCTCACAGCCAGGATCAATCACATCTCTGGATGAACGTCTCTACTTCCACTCACAGACTGTTACAGTCGTACATTTAAGGAACTTCCAAAACATAATGTTAAAATAATGTATAATAGTTTTCAGTGGCGCCGTGTTTCTGTCATGTAGAGGCTCTGAACCCCAGAGCTCCTGAAAACACATTCTTAGCAGAAATTGCCCGCCGTCTTTCATTTCCTGCCGTGTTTCCTGACGTCGGCGTGCCTTCTGGGTTGTGAGGCTCCACGGTAGCAGCGGCGGTGCGGCCGCTCTTGGCACAGAGGAGCGGGTAGTCGTGCCCTGTGGTAATGGAAGGGAGAGACAGAGAGCCAGGGAGGGGTCGCAACCACACACACACACACACACACACACACACACACACACACACACAGAGCCTGTCCCCCGTGATGAAGTGAACGTTGGCAGTTTGTTTACACTTTGCTGTTGTGTTTGTTCATTTCACACAACGCCTGAGGAAGAAAACTTCAACACAACAAAACAATGCGTCGAAATGTTGTTGTCACATTGTTTGATCGTTACCTCCACCAAGAGTTAGATCAGCAGGGTCTGGATCAGCAGGGTCTGGATCAGCAGGGTCTGGATCAGCAGGGTCCATGCAGCCAGCAGCATCATGTAGCTTAGACTGAAGATCAAACCTCATCCATCACTGAGCCTCCATCAGCCCTGTAGATGTGCTGAGGATGCCGGCCCCAGCGTGTCCTCTCTATGTGCTCTGCTTCTACACTGCTGTGGCGTCAGCAGAGCGTTGAGCTGGCACAGAGCCGATGACTCACAGCTCCACATATAACTTTATTATTTACTGCTCAGAGACGATCTGCCGCATCGCCCAAATGATCCAGGATGATTCATGCTGGTGTTTGGAAAGAAGCAGGAGGAGTTCATCCTGTCTGTCTGTCTGTCTGTCTGTCTGTCTGTCTGTCTGCACGGCTCTCATCTTAATCCCAATTCTCTCTCTCCCTCTCTCTCTCTTACTCTCTCTGCCTCTGTCTCCCTCTCTCACTCTCACTCTCACTCTCACTCTCCCCCCTCTCTCTCTCACTCTCTCTCACTCTCTCTGCCTCTCTCTCTGTCTCTCTCTCTGTCTCTCTCTCACTCTCTCTCACTCTCTGTCTCTCTCTCTCTCTGTCTCTCTCTCACTCTCTCTCACTCTCTGTCTCTCTCTCACTCTCTCTCACTCTCACTCTCACTCTCTCTCTGTCCCTCTCTCTCCCACCTCAGTGATATTCTGAATGGTTCAGCGGTGTGTGTGTACCGTATGGAGGATGTGGTTCGGGTCTTCAAAGGGAACTTCCTGCACAAGGAGGGGCCTCAGTATAAGTGGGCGGAGTTCACAGGCAAGGTGCCGTACCCCCGACCAGGAACTGTGAGTGAACACACAAACTGTTCTTCTGAATTCATGATCACTCTTTACCATCTAAAATGTAAATCACTTAAGTGGACCTCCAGGTTCCCTGAAATAAAGACCACACCCCTTTAGCAGAGCATCAAGCACCTCTAACCCAGATATAGACACACACAGCCTGCATGAACAGATTCTTATTCTCTCTCTCTCTCTCTCTTTCTCTCTCTCTCTCTCTCTCCCTCCCTCTCTCTCTTGCTCTCTCTGTCTTTCCCCCTCTCTTTCTCTCTCTCTCCTCTCTCCCTCCTCCTCTTCCCCAGTGTCCCAGCAGCACTTATGGAAGTTACAGTTCTACCAGAGAGTATCCCGATGATGTCATCTTCTTCAGCAGGACTCACCCTCTGCTGCAGGTCTGAGTGACATGTTAGTGTGAATGAGATGTTTAGAAGTGGACTTGTTTATTTTCCATTTCACTCGTGAGGAGGAAATGAAGTAAGCGTCCGGTCCCGTTGTGACAGACATCAGTTCATCAACACTGAGAAGTAGTTTTTGTATTGTTTCAGGAGAATGTGCTGCCTCTGGGAGAGCGCCCCCTCCTGGTCAGAGTGGGCGCCCACTACAAGTTCAGCAAACTGCTGGTGGACCGAGTGGAGGCTGTGGATGGAACCTATGACGTTCTGTTCATTGGCACAGGTAGAGTTTGCTTCAGTTTGTCCTCACTGCCATTAAAGTGCAGATTTCTGTGACCCCTGACCTCTCGTCCTGTCCTCCAGACTCAGGCCTGGTGCTGAAGGCCGTCCACCTGCCCCGCGAGCACGCACAGAGCCAGGAGGTCACTCTGGAGCAGCTGCAGGTCTTCCAGGTACAGCAGAGTGAAGCCTCTCTCTCTCTCTCTCTCTCTCTCTCTCTCTGTGTCTACCCCCTCTCTATCCCTCCCTCACTCACTCTCTCTCTCTTCCTCACTCTCTCTCTCTCTTCCTCACTCTCTCTCCCTCCCTCTCTCTCCCTCTCACTCACTCTCTCTCTCTTTCTGTCACTCTGTCACTCTCGCTCCCTCTCTCTCTGTCTCTCACTCTCACTCTCTCCCTCCATCATTCTCTCTCTCCCTCCCTCTCTCTGTCACTCTGTCACTCTCTCTCTCTCCCTCTTTTGCCTCTCTGTGTCACTCTCTCACTCTCTGTCTCTCCCTCCCTCTCTCTGTCACACTCTCACTCTCTCTCTCCCTCCCTCTCTCTCT
>NW_027467098.1:90000-100000 GCF_046128005.1 Genypterus blacodes
CTCGCTGAGGGAGACACGTTCCCATTCTTCTCTCCTCAGACTGTGGTTGGGCTGGAGAAGGTTCACAGGCAGAGAGGCAGAGAGAGTGAAGGTGTGGGAAACAACTCCAGAAGAATCTGGGAGTTCAGGTCGCAGAGTGACAGGAAAGTGTTTCTTTGGCTTCCTGAAGTCTTGAGATGACAGGAAACGTATCCACGTCTGCCACAGAGGTGTCTGGGGGATCAGGTGTAGCTTCAACCAGATCAAGGCAAACGTCCTGCAACTCTAAAATGCTCCTCTTCTTCTTCTGTACACAATTTCTGGTCAAAACAAGTGAGCACTGCAGAACAGATCATTTAAATGGTTAATCCAGTAAAGTGAGTAAGGTGTGTCTCCCTGTCTCTCTGTCTCCCTGTCTCTCTGCTCGGTTGACGATCTTTCATTCACTCGTAACAGTTGAGGCCTTTGCACGCCAAGTTTGCTATTTTCACAATCGCGGATATAAAAACGTGGACTCCAGCCTGTATAAATGTTTTAGGAGAATCTGTGTTCCCTCACGTTCACACACAGTGTTTACACTCAGCTGTCAGAGATGTGAGGTTTCTGTAGTGATGTTTCACAGGTAGTGTGTACCGGTGTGTGTGTGTGTATTCTGCAGCTCTTACGTCATGTTTCATACTGTACTGTAATTAACTCTAAACTGGTTTCCATCACTTCTTCCTGTGCTTGGAGCTCCTGCTGGCTGTCAGCATCGCACACGATACATTGTAGTTTCAGGAATACAGTGAAAATGAAAAATGGGCCTAAGAACAAACAAAACTGAGAACAAACCCTCGTATTAGAGTCTAACTTCAGCTGAGATGTGTGACAGGAAGTTCCCTTTAGGGGGTTTGTGTGCATGTGACCTTTGACCTGGGTAAGTTCTGCTGGTTTCTCACAGCCTGGTCCAGAGGAGAGCAGACCTGCAGCTCTGGTTGCCGCTCTGCCTCTCTGCCCTGAATGGTTGCCAGTATGATTCCAGTGTGCCGGGTTGTTGTTGATCATTCAGACTTGGTGTGCAAACTGCCTCACTGTGCAAACCCCACTTCTGTAAGGAGGAGCTGACCTTTGACCTGATCTGTCACCAGACTGTACAGAACATGCATGTTTCCCAAACTGCAGACCCGGACCATAAATGGAACATTTGTGACTTTGTGCGGGTTTGAGCCCAACAAGAGGAGAAACGAGCCCTGACTGTTACTACGGCAACGCAGGAACACCGTCATGAGACAAAAACGGACTCAAATGGACTTCATGGACTTTGGTGTCTTTACAAAAGGCCGAAAATTGTGATTTGTTGTAATGTTACAAAGTTAAACACAGCTTGTTCCACCTCAAGTTAACCCTGCGCTCTGTTGTGTTTATTTGATGTGTTTGGTCTTCGTCAGGTCCTAAAGTCCACCAAGACGTCTCACAGTATCCGTTTGTGTGTGTGTGTGTGTGGGTGTATGTGTGTGTGTGTGTCTGTGTCTGTGTGTGTTTGACATGAGTGGGATTGGAGTGAGCGGAGCTGAAGAGAAGGTGCACAGGGCAAAGCGGTAAATCTGCCAAACTGAGAGTTCAGCTGCAGATCTGAGACTCGTTTGATGGTGTCAGGAAACAAAAGAGGCGAGTGGAGAGAAAATCAAAATGGCCTCCAGCCACACCAGACGTGAGCAGCTGTAACTACCTCAGAGAGAGAGTGTGTGTGTGTGTGTGTGAACAGTTATATTATATGATTGTAAATCCATAAATTATCTGGACTGTTCTCCCTTTATTAGTAGATTATTAGTAGATTTTTCAAAGTTTAACTTTTACAAACAATTTTCTTTCAGTCCATAGACGCCCATTCAAACTGCTCGTCCTGTCTTTACACCAGGTTGCCACTAGATGTCAGTAAGAGTGAAGGACGGTGCAGCCAGGGGCCAAACCTGTAAACATCTACAACATCTGTCACTCACATTTCTGCCTTCATTACAGTTTGACAAGTAATCATAATAATGCTGATATGATATAATAATTAAGTATTGAGTTCATGTAAACATAATGTGTGTGTGAACGCTTCAATGGTGAGAATGAATGAGTTCCTATAGACGTCTCGTTTGAAACACCAACCTGCGTGTGTGTGTGTGTGTGTGTGTGTGAGTTGGTTGAGCCTCTTCTGATGCTTCCTAGAGCCACGCCCACGTCGGTAACGTTTACACCATCTCAGCTCTCACACTTATGGAAATACAAACCCTGTGACTGAGCGTTCAGTCTGACGAGCAGAACCAGCTGCACTTTTGTCTTCTGTGTTTGAGTCGACGCGTCACAAACGACCAAACCACAACATAAACACGATTGTGTCTTTGCACATACGTACGTCTGCGTGTCAGAACTACAGACCACAGCTTTGTATGGCAGCTCTTTGTAAACAGGTAGTGATGCTGCGGCACAGAGCCTCTCCTCATTCATGACGCCGTGCCAGCCTGAGTGAGTTCCTCTGCATACGGAGTGAAACTTCACTCCTCAGCCCGTCTCCCCTCGTGTGCCGCGGCCTGCTGCTCACACCAGGACGTGTGAGTGCTTTGTGGTTATTTTATATATAAACCACAAAGCAGTGTGTATATAAGAGACACACACCCACACACAAACACACACATACACACTAACATTTACATTGCTGACACGTCCACACAAACCAGGCTGCCTTGAATATTTATCACTTTCCACTGAACACACATTTACTACAACAGTTTTGGACACACACACACACACACACATCACAGGGATGATAAGATTCCATTCCAGCTACATCTTTCACACGCAGACTCCATCTTTGCCTTCATCACAAACTTCTGAAGGATCCACCTGGTTGAAGATCTGATTGGTTGAAGAAGCGAGTCACGCCCCCCGGGTCAAACACACACACCGTGGCTCTGCCCTCCAAACACAAATATAAGAGATATTGTTGTTCAGCCTTGGTGGAGGTGTGTGTGCTCTGATCCAGTCACTCTACAGATTGAATGAATGAATGAATGGACGACTTTGTCAAATATCAGACATTTGTGTGGATCGTGTGTGAAGACAGGAAGTTGGCCGCATTTTGTGTTCCACCCTAATCAGAGAGTAAAAGCTTCAACGTTAAGTGAACAGAAATATCCAGCACGAGAGGAAAATCCACCAAACGCTCGGGAGGTTTCACCAAATGGCGTGAGTCATCGGAGCGTTCAGCTTTTCCCAGCGCTCGCTCAACCAAAGCCTGCCCTGCTTCCCCCCCACTTCAGCGTCTCAAGTGCTCTTTAAGGTGCGACAACGTGTTTGTTCCCCGCTGACGTTCTGGGGGATTCTGCCAATTCAGGCCTGAGAAGAAACTCTGCTGCCAACTGCCTCTGAGGCGTGTTTCCATTCGTGTCACGCCAACGCCTGTGGGTGTGTAGGGTGGTTGAGTCTGCGTAGGTCCTCAGCTGATGATGTCTTTCCTCACATAATACTGTTACTGTCTGTAGGAGCGTTACGTCAGCAGGTTTTGCAACGAAACAGAGTCAAACAAAATTGAATCCTGGCCCTTCTTCTGCTTGTCTATTCCATTGCAGTAACACCCTTTCACCAGGGGGCGGAGCTCTAAGACTGTACGGAATAGAGACATACTGGTAGAGAGAAGCAGAAGAATAGAACCTGAGGGGAAACAAAGGCTCCAAATGACAACAGTGAGGTTTGTTCAGTTTGCAGAGAGGATGAATGTGAGCGGGTGAGAGCAGGTAAAGCCTCCAGCCTCCATGCAGTGACCTCTTTCTGCCATCAGGGGCGCTGGTGTGCCGTTTCCAGCTGTAATTACTGTTACAAAAGCACATCTGTATGGAGGCACGTTGTTTCTTTTTGCATTGAATCCCACATGTTCCTACATTTCCTTTGTTGTGGCGGTGACTCGTGCGTTAGAATAGCTCAATCAGTCATTTCTTCTAACAGAATCAACTGGACACAGTGGTTGTTAAGTGTAACTGGAAATGCTGCGTTTGTGCTGATTACAGGCGTCTTATTGTCATTATGCAAAACTCCCAGGCTTTGATGAAGAGCGAACAAATGCGAAACAACAGCTGGATCTCCTCTTCCTCAGCTGGCCTGGATCAATGTGGTGGATTAGAGAGTTTTCACTGACCCTCAGATGTGGCCACGCCGTGCCTGGATCCTCTCTCCTCCCCTGCAGCATGTTTGTCATTTCTGACCACAATCAGGGTTTTTAAAAAAGCCACAAACGCCGGCCGAGCTTCCAGCAGGCGGGGAGCCGAGGCCCGGGGGGGCGAGGCAAACCGTCCAGACTCACTGAAGGACCTCCCTGGGATTCAAGGAGGACTGGAAGTGATGAGACTAATGAGACGGCAGTTTGTGAGATGATCGGTTTTCAGGCTGTGATGAAGTCAAAGAAAATTCATTATGTTTCCCTGTTAAACCGCTGTGTATCCAGTTTACTGCAGAGGAGACTTCCTGCTCTGAATATGGTTCAGATTACAGAGAGAGTGTGTGTGTGTGTGTGTGTGTGTTTGTGTGTGTGTGTGTATAAGTGTGTGTATGTGTGTGTATGATGTATATAAGTGTGTGTGTGTGTATAAGTATGTGTGTGTGTGTGTATAAGTGTGTGTGTGTGTGTGTGTATAAGTGTGTGTGTGTGTGTGTGTGTGTGTGTAGTGACCCTATAACCCTGCTGGACCCTCTCTATATCATCCATACGATGTTTTCTCACACACTACAGATGTCTTTAGCAGTCTTGCTGTACGTGTAACTGCCCTCACCTGGCAGGTCAATGATGAACCTGTGTGAGTGTGTGAGCCTGTTGCTTTCCTGCATGTAAACACTTCTTATGAATGTAGGAATGTGTTTGTTTTGGTCGTCAGGTCGTCTAAACTCCTGATACATAAACAAAGTAGTTGCTGTCCTGTAGCAGCTCTGATCTTCTGCACAGACACGGAGACGCCGAAAAAAAGAGTCTACAGACGCCGAAGGACTGGAGACTCGGCCGAGACTCGTCTGCTGAGAGATGGTTTCATCGTTCAGGTATCTTCTTATATTCTGAATATTCTGTCAAATCCTTCTGAGGAAAGCTGAAGGTGTGTGAGTGTTGTGGTGTTTGTCTCCATCTGTGGGAGAACAGACGCACATGCAGGATGAACCAAGATCTTTATTGAACAAAGTCAGCAGACAAACTGCACAGAGAGCAGCAGGTATAGATCTGCACTCTTTTAATTTATATAAAACAAACAAAGATGAGAATCCACATTTATGAGTGAGAGACTTGACAGATTTTCTTGTACTGTTGATCCAAAAACAGTTCTAGACAACACATCAAACAATACATCATCTATGAATCAAGGATGTTCTTATTCCATCTGATTCACACCAGAGACTCCAGGCCTGAGAGAGTTCAATGTTCTCCTGAGCAGTGGGCTCCTTTGAATAGGTCTCCTTCAGTAGATTTAGAGGAAACAATGTCTTGAAACACTCCAGTTGCATACTCACACTCTTTGTTCTTGTCCCTTCCGGGGATCTGCGTACCAAAGAAGAAGAAGAAGCACTGAGTGATCACCAAGGTCTGAAGGATCTGGTTTGGTTTGTGAGTTTCTTCTCATTCTGCTTACCTGGTTGCAAACAGCTTTTCCAAATCGTACAAAAGTGGCAAAGTGTTCGCAGTTGAGCGAGAGCAGGTGGTATGAAAACTTCTCGTCCAGCAGGGCATCTCGCCGCTGCCTCATGCGGTCCGGATCAGATGGTTTGTAGGCGTGGCGGTTGTTACTGATGGAGATGTGAGCTCCCTTAGGGACGTTCACTTCACCAAGAGGGACCCTGCGGATCTTGGTCTCCCCCAGGAGCATGTCCCCACACACCGGCAAGACGGACTGCAGGTGCATACGGAAGGTGTTCATCAGATGGCCCTCATCTAATCAGAGAAGTCACACACACACACACACACTCATATTTGATTCCAAAGTGGGACTAGAAGAGAGAGAGTTTGTCCTGGTGCTTCATCTCATTAGAGCCCAAACCTCTGCCAAGGCCCAACAGGGATAGACTGACGGCTGAGTATCAAACAGCTTATTGTCTACTCTAGACAAGACCACCACCAAGATATAATGGAACCTTGCCTGGATCACACACAACCTGCGTTTCATTGAATTTGCTTCATAGCATTTTTCCCGCTAACAAACTTTTACAACAGACAAACCAAATGGAGGCAGACAGGTAATAAACAAACAAACGGAGCAGACAGCAACATAAACTCCTCGCTGCAGGTGATTATTACTGCAATTACAAACCAAAGTATTATCTTCAGCTGGCCGGTCCCCTGAGGTGTGTGTCTCTGTGGTGCTCTACATGTGTGTATGTGTTTAGATACGGTTTCTGTCCTACCTGCTACAGCAAAATGGAGGACAAATCCATCTTCATCATAAACGGCCCAGTGTGAATATCCAACGGGATAGGAAAACTCGATCAAGTCTCCAAGTTTGGCAGTGGACACAATTTCATCAATCTGTGTTCAGAGTGAAAGACAGAAGACAGAGTGACAGTGAGCGACTCCACCCTGATCCAGTCTGAGATCAGGTTCAGCTGCATTACAGTCTGCTGCTAACCTGTGCTCTGTTAAACTGGGTCACACACACAGACACACACCAGGGTCACAAACTGTTTATCACAAACATCATGACAACTGTGTGTCCCCGAAGAAGAAGCTAAGTAAGTTCTCAAAAGTTGTGTCCCAAGTCAGCCCAAGTCAGTGTGTTGTTGCCTCACCTGCTCCTGGTAATCCATCGCTGCTGCTCAGCCTGACTGCTCGGCCTGACTGCTCTACAGGGCGTGTGTGCGAAAATCAGGTTTGGACACTGGCAGTTGGGCGAGAAAGAGCTTTGATTGGATACAACATCAGAGATGAACTCACACACACACACACACACACACACACACACACACACACACACACACACACACACACACACACACACACACACACACACACACACACACGTAAACACGTGACATACCACTGCCTCAAACAGGAATGACAACACCTCACCTCAGCTTAAAGATGCTTCAGATTACCTGGGAGGGAGGCAGTGGCTCGATGGGTAGAGATTCCGCTTGGAACCGGAGGGTCGCCGGTTCGAGTCACTGCCAAGGTGCCCCTGAGCAAGGCACCAAACCCTCAATTGCTCCCCCCTCTGCGAAGGGTGGTAATGTAATGTAATGTAAGTCGCTTTGGATAAAAGCGTCTGCCAAATGATTGTGATGTAATGTACCTGAGAGTCCGTCCAGTCTTGGTTGATCTTCACTCTATAAGCTCAGTCACATAAAATGTGTCTGTAAATACACCGAGTTTCCTTTCTACATCATCATCCTTCTTAGTTTCATCAGTGCTTCATCATTGTCTTCAGTTATAAGACATTCATCATATTTGTTGTCTTTGAATATGAGGCTCTTATTGTTATTGTTGTGTTGTGATTGAAGAATCACATTTTACCCACAAAACATTGAACCCTGAACCCTGAGCCCTGAGCCTGAGTGATTCAAAGGTTCCTTATACTGCAAATGTCACAACAACGTCGCTATATTGTCAAACTAAACAGATGATTAGAATCTATTGCTCTGTGGTTGTGCGTGTTGAGGGGCGGAACTGTTCTTCTGGACCTGTGGGGAAGGATTATGAGAGCGGACCCGGCGCTGCTTACATTTATCTGAATATAAACTGAACCGGTGAGTGTTTATGTCTTCATTCACGTTCGCTTCGTGTCGTTATTGTTTGACTCGCACACATGGTTACCGTAGTTACCGGCCCGAGACCCCCTGCAGCGTGTGGCTGTGCGGAGCGGCTCATAGCGGGGCGGTGTTGTGTTGTGGCCTAGCTGCTAGCTGCTGTTAGCTTCTCCGCCCATAGAGTGCAGTGGGCTTAGTTAGCTTAGCGGCTAATGACAGCGACACGACAGCTTCCTCCTCTCAGACGCAGTTACTCTTCGATTCATGTGCGTTTTTAATCAAAGTTCCTCTTTGTCAGCTGATAGACGTAAACACTGTCGGTCCCCCATGGCGTGCGCGGGGGTGCTGTCGCGGGAGGGGCGAGGGGGGCACTAATACAGCCTTAGCTCCTAGCTGCCAATGTGGTTAGCATCGTAAAGTCACGTCATTTCATCCTCCGCAGCTCACACACACACACACAGACACACACTGTAACAATGTGAGCGTGATTCTGAATCATTAGGTTTGATGACGTCACCGAGCTGCTGATGAACCTTTGAAATAAATGAAGGGAAACATGCAGATATTCCAGCTGGAGTCACGTGACAGCAGCTGGAGGAGCAAGAGTCACACTGATAAAGACTCAAGTGACAGGAAGGACAGCTGTTAGCCCAACACACACACACACACACACACACACACACACACACACACACACACACACAGGTGTCATGTCCTCTGTGATGTGTGTGTGTGTGTGTGTGTGTGTGTCTCGCGTTAGGTTGTCACTTTCATTATACATCTGTCGGTTCAAATAAATAAAATTGGCTCAGTGTTCAGTTAGCTGGCTAGTTAGCTGGTTAGTTAGCTGGTTAGTCAGTGGTTGCTGTTGTCTCTCAGCAGTTGTGGGTTCTAATCCCTCCTGCTTTGCTCCAGCAGGTGGAGAGATGAGTCTCTCCCCTGTGATCAGCACCCAGGTGCCAGAAACGGCAAACGGTGTGGCGACGCCCGTATCATCAGAGAACGGCACTCACGCCCCGCCCTCGGGGAAACGTGGGGGCGGCAGGGCGTCCTGTCCCGGGGACGGATCGGAGCATGGATCCTTTGGAGAGGCCGTGAACCACGTGGACACGCAGGGAGGAGTTTATGATCGCGAGGGACGCCTGGCCGCCGAGCCGGACGATGGCGATGCGTCCTCAGAGTTGTTGTTCCACGCCGCACTCGGGCCGGACGCCTCGCTTCCCGCGCCCACGAGCACGGGGGAGTCAGAGTCCAGAGACTCGGACGCCGACGAGTCTCCTGGTGAAGCTCCACCAGGGGACTCCAGGCATTCTTCTCAGCGAGGAGGCCCCGGCAGCACAGACGGACAAGAGACTGAGACGGAGACGGAGACAGAGACAGAGACAGTAGACGCTCAGAGTGACGGAGAAGACGACGGAGACGGAGAGAAGGAGAAACAGGACGAAGAGGACGACGAGAAGAATGAGAAAGAGTGGAGGAAACGGCACTCAGGAGGGAGGACAGGGACGCAGGTGAGCAGGACACAGCTTCATGTCTCTGAAGTCAGAGCTGGACCCCAAACTGGAGCGCCTCTGTGGTAGAGTTGTGTTGTGTCATGAGGACAGACTAAGACCCTCTCTCTCTCTCTCTCTCTCTCCCTCTCTCTCCTCCCCTCCTGCCTCTCAGCGCTCACAGCACTACTCCTCCTCAGCTCCGGGGCCCAGCACCTCTTCCTCTTCTCCTCTGCCGCCTCTCCTCCCCTCCGAGGACATCGCTTGCCCCCCCCACGTCATGGCCCAGGTGTGGGTCCGTAACGTGCCGGAGAAGGAGCGCATAGTCCGCGGCATGCAGGACAGCAAGAGCCTGGACGAGATCAGCCACGCCTGTGGAGGTAAAGGAGGAGCAGAGGAGCAGAGGAGCAGAGGAGCAGAGGAACTTCTCCTCCTCCTGCTCCTCCTGCTGCTCCCACAGTCTGACCTGTTTATTAAGGAAACAAAGAGCAGAACAACCTCAGAAAGTTCATTCAGTTTTATTAAACACAAAGTGATTGGCTGAGAGCTGAGATGTGGGCGGAGGCCGAGCCCCGGTGTGGATGCGTCACCATAGTAACAGTCTGGGGTCATGTGTTGGCCACACATTGATGCAAACGTGTGTGAGGTTTAGAGAACGCATGAGGAAGAGGAAGCTGCAGCGTAAGGCCGAAGGCACGCAGGGAGGAAGTGATCCCTGCGCTTCCT
Source organism: Genypterus blacodes (assembly GCF_046128005.1). Lineage (NCBI taxonomy): Eukaryota > Metazoa > Chordata > Actinopteri > Ophidiiformes > Ophidiidae > Genypterus > Genypterus blacodes. The sequence goes on from NW_027467098.1 coordinate 99,933, forward strand.
TTAACTCATCGAGCTGTGATCAGCTGATGTCAGTGTGGAGTCGTGGAGCTTCAAGCGACTCAGTTCCA